>NW_026862724.1:0-24545 GCF_026571515.1 Ruditapes philippinarum | reverse complement strand
TGCTTTCTGTGCTTTTTTTCCTAGCATGGTGCACCCTTGAGTGGTGGGGGCCAAAATTTTCCCTCATTTTCCTAATACAGGATGGGTTTTAAAACCTGTAATCAGTCGTTGTGTCCAGTTTTTGGGTCCATTTTGTCCCCAAAAAGTTCAAGAAGGGTAAGTTGGGTATTTTGCGGGGGGCTTTCTAAAGCTGTTTATCTTTTGCTACTTTTCCCTTTTTCTCGTACATTTTTTCTGACTTTTCCCCAAACCCAAATTTTTGTAAATTTTCCCGGGTTTGGAAAAAGGGGAATTTCGGAAAATATTTATTTTCGTTAAAAATTTTCCCTTCTTCTGGGGTTTTTGTGTCTGTTGTTTTAAATCGTCAATTTTTTTCTGTGGGTGTTGGTTTTTTTCCCGGGGAGGGGGGTGCAAAACCCCATGCCCAACCTTTCCTCCATTTTTCATCCGGGATTTTGGGACCGGCCCATGACGGAGTTGTTACCGTATTATTTATTAATAATTTAACAAGTTAAATGTTTATGTTGCATATCAAAAGGCGCCAATAATTGATTGAAACGTTTCACAGGTAATGTTAACAAAATCTGAATAAAAAAATCCTTCTCTTTTAGTTGTTTATTTGAAAGCATAATTTATTTTTTTCTCCATGTTCTTTTATTGTGTTGAAAAGTTGAAAATGTTTGTCTGTTGCGACAAATGATCGAAACGCAACATAAATTAAAGAAAAATTGAAATGACTGGTAACTTAAAAAATGAATTAAGAACAATAATGTGCCGAGGAATATGTCCATTTAAAATATTTGGGGCCGAAATTGCATAATTGTTTCGCTCGAAAGAAATTTTTGAGGACGAATGTCTTTTTTTTTAAACAAAAAAGCCAAAACTTCCCTGTAATCAAATAATAGTTATAAATAAAATTTTATTTTATATATAATAAAATTTTTAGTTTCTTTTTGTTTTCTTATTTATAAAAGTTTTAAATTATTGATAAAACTTTTGGTTTGTTATTCGCATGGGAATTTCTGGGTTTTAATAGCCACAAAATGTAGAAAAAAAATTTTAGGTAAAATTTTCAAATAACCTTTTTGCAAATATTTGTAAAATTTTAAAAAAAACGAAACTTTTTCAATCAGTTAATCTTTTTTTTAATAATTTAAAAGTTTTTAAATTATTTTTCATAAATTCTTTTAAATTATTTCTTTTAATTTAAAATTTTTTTTAAACAAAAAATTTTTTTCCCTGCGTTCCGTATGGGCCAAAAAAATTTCCCCGGGTTGCTGTCTTTTAATGATCCCATCTTTTTCCCCTTCGAAATTTTTTTTCCCCTTCTTAGACTAGAACCCGATTGGGACTTATAGACGTTCTCAGTTTTTATTGCCCTTTCCCGCTTATTTTTCCGTACTTGACATGTTGGTATCTTGAAAAGCTATTTATTATATAGAAAATTTGAAACCACAACGTATAAGAAAAAAATTTTTCATTATAAGATTGATTAATTTGTTAAATAATTCGATTAGTTCAGAACTTGTTATGAGTAATTTTGACCAATCAATCTTATAGTTAAGCATTGTCATGACTACCAAAAGTGTATAAATACCGGGTGAATTTCTATATATCTTGTCTTGGGAGCTGGCCGACAGGTCAGTTCACTTCAAAGCTTTAGAGCTTTGGCACTCTTCAAAACTTAATAGTTTTGACTCTCTTTGAAATCTATATGATTTGAGAATTTAGGCAAAACTTATTAATAAATACTTAGGAATTCTTTTTAAATAAATAACTAGTTGTTTGGTAGATTCTGCTTAAATATATAGTCTTATTCGTACTTTTGGTAAATAAATTATACGATTGTCGTTTAAATAAGTCTATGATTATCGTTTGAATAAATCTCGTAATGTTAAATTTATAAAGTCTTGTGTTATACTTTCTTAATAAGAGTAAATTAAAGGTAGCGTCCTACACCACCATCCTAGCCACTGGTTGGCAATTAAGAGTTCAGAGAACCTGGGTAAAGTGCCGTTTAAAGAGATATTTGTGATCACGTGTCGTCCGCATAGTAATTAGGCCATTTATATTTTAAGTCTGTCCAGAGCGCCACTGAGTGTTGGGCTCAAATCAGCTTGAACCACTGATAATAAACCGGCACTATTACATTGGTGCCGTGACCATTGGATTTTTAATTGTCTATAACGCACCACTATTACATTGGTGCCGTGACCACTGGACTTTTCAATTGTTTGTAAATCAACTATTAATTTTTGCTGTAACAGCTGAATTTTTGATTTTTGTATAACGTAGAGCTTTTATATTGAGATTTGTTTTGGCGTACGTCTAGTATTTTATTTAATTTTTTGGCTGTTTTTGTAACGGCATAGGGAATTTACATAGAGCTATGTAAAGTTTGGTTATATTTTAAAAATACAGTACTTATTCGGATTCATATATATAAAATACTCATTTTTCTAGTGTATTACGTTAGTATATCGTCTGCTAAATTCTACTTTACGCACGATAAGTCGTGTGGTATTTTTCACGTAACGGTTAATCGAGTAAATATTGCTAGGTGTATAGCGCGAGGTGTGTATATGCGTTTAAACCGGTTATAGGTTGGTGGTGTATAAAATAATGTATTGATTATAAACATAAATAAAATTGGAAATATAAAGTAAAGTAAATGTGAATTTAGGTGGACGCTCCTGTAAATAGGATATTAGATAAATTAAAATAGAAACATTTAAGGGTTTACTATAAAATTTAAAAACAAAAGTAAATTTAATTCTATAGGATTAATTATAAAATATAAACATATAGTTATACTAAGTTGTCAAAACTTTATCCAAGACCACTTGTAAAAATATTGTGTTAAAAAAAAAAAAAAAGCTCTAAGTAAGAGTATCATAAAGGTCTGTTTGTTGTTAAAGTTTAACTATTTAAATTGTATGAACAATAATATAACAAATTTTGAATTAATGTGATTTAACTTTAAATTACGTCTTTCTATGGTTAAAAGTTGAAGTACAACTAAGATATAAAATCATTTTGTTTTACTTATAAGTGTTATCATTTAAGTATGGCTGAGGGAAATTTACCGATATATAATTCAGAAAGTAGATATGGTCAGTACCGTGTGATAGATACTTCGGGGTTCGATGCTCAGAATACGTCACGCACGAGAACTTTAACTTTAAACACGCCTACATGTACTCCCGATATAAGGTCTTTTCATGAAACGGAAGGACAAGTTAACACGCATTCTTCACCTAGGTATAGGGAAATTTTCCATAATACTTCTTATGGGTCTGATTCATTTCTTGGTTCCCCTACTTTTAGACAAGAGTTTAGTACTCCGAAAGTAAGATTTAGTTCACACTCCCCTACTGTTCGGGGTGATACAAATGAAGGATTATTACGTATTGGTGATAGTCATAGCTTACCCTTGTATACAGGAAGTGCTCGAGATGACTTAGATACGTCTATCCCGGGGGTTAAAGGGACTGATTTTGATAAAAAGCCAGTGCTTTCCCCTTTAAAAACTGATTATACTGTTCCTAATGTAACAGTTAGACATTATAGCTATATGAAGAGTTCACCCTCTTTAGTGACAAAGCGTAACATTAGTAGCGTTACGTCACCGGTTATGGTTAATACATGCCAGACACCAGTGCCTCATACTTTATCGAACCATTATTCGCAAAGTGTAGGTTTTCCGAGTAATTTATCTCGAGGAAACGCATTTATGCCTAGAACTTATAGTGCTCCGATTAACACTATGCACTCGGGTATTACAAATACTCGGCCATCTTCGGTTATGAATATAAGTCCCGATCATTTCGATGGTACTACTAGTGAATGGTCCGATTATATTATTCATTTTGAGCAAGTAGCCAACTGGAATAGTTGGGATGATCAACAAAAAGCATGCATGTTAACAATTAATTTGCGGGGGGAAGCACAGCGATTACTGTCTACATTACACCCTTCTCAACTTGCAAGTTATTCGGAAATTAAACGTGTGCTAACGCAAAGATTTAGTCCACATGAACGTGAAGTTGCCTTTCGCTGTGAATTCCGTAATCGGAAGAGAAGCAAGGGTGAATCCGTTTCGGACTATGGTTATGCACTACGCAGATTAGCTCAAAAAGCATTTCCTTTAATGCACAGTGATGCTTTAGAAACATGTATTATTGACCAATATATTCATGGATTAGGTCCTTTTGAATTAAGAAAGCACGTACAATTTACACATCCTATTACTTTGGATCACGCAATTAGTGCTGCCGTAGACTTTATGTCATTACAGGGTTCGGTAGATAAAATGACAAAACCATTAGATGATGAAAGGGAGTTAACTCGTCCATTGAATGCTATTTCGTCAACATCAGTTGCGTCCCTTAGACCTACAAATTTAAAGACTGATTGTAGTTTAGACGAATTAAAGCAAATGATGTCTTCTCTTTTTTATCAAAAGTTTGAGCAAAAATTTCAAGAAATGACTGATTCTTACAACAAGAAAACATATGGAACTCAATTTAGGCCAAATAATTCCTCGAGATTTTATCAAAACACTGGTATTGATAGGCCTTCAATGAGACGCAGTAATAGCCCTATGCGTAACTATGGTAACGCGTACCCCCACTACCAAGGTGTAAATCATAAATATGGTTCTACTACAAACACCAATTATAACTCCCAGTCTAGAAATCATCAAAATATGACACAGGGAAATTCTTTTTATGAGAAACCTAACTTTAAAGACATACAGTGTACTTACTGTCATAAAAAAGGTCACATTGAGAGCCGTTGTTATGCTAAAAGAAATGCTTTGAATCAGGGAAACTAGGTCAGACTGAGGTTGAGGCCAAAACGTCAGTCAGTTCTCAATTGGTTAGGCCTATAGAATTTCAAAATGTACATATTAATAGTGAACCTCGTACACTTGTTTGTACTTCGTCTCAATCTAAGGTAGATAACATTCTTACCAAAGTTTCTTTGCCTGAAATGACGTATAGTTCAAATTTGAATTATAAAAACAAATCTAATAAACAGTGTATTCCAGAAATTATAGTTACACCCCCTCCAAATGATGTTAAAAATGACCAAAAGCTTGTTTCTTTAGAAATTCCTAGTAAAATTGAGGGTCAAGAAGTAGTACAACCCAAACCGGAAGTTATGGGTCATAAAGTATATCGTTCTCAAAACGAAAGTGAAAGTAGACCTTTAGCTTTCAAAACTGAAAGTTGTCAAAAATCTGTCATTTCAGACCAAAACTTAATCAAAAATAACTCTGGGAAAAGTGAATTAGTTTCAGAACTTAAAAATGTTGACAAAACTTCTTGTTATTATGCAAAAGTAGATTTAGGTTCTCTTAAAGGAGGGATGCTAATTGATACTGGAAGCCCAGTTTCTATTTTGTCAAGTTCATGTTATAAAAGGCTTCAAAACAAACCCAATTTAGTCTTTACTAATATGCATTTGTCTACTGCTAATGGAGCAAAATTACAAACTGCCGGGAAATGTGTATTAAACTTTGAAATAGAGCATATTTCTTTCTCTTTCGTATTTGTTGTAGCTGACATAGAAGAGAAAATTGGCATATTAGGCATTGATTTCTTTGAGAATTATAATGCAAGTCTTCAAATATATAAACGTATGCTAAAAACAAGATTAGGAAAAGTAAGAATTCATAACTTCAATACTAGAATATGTACAATGGTACAGTTCACCGACTTACTTCCTAGGAAAGAAGCATACTTAAACAACTTAAATCATAGTAACATGAGTGTGTTAAGTCCAACGCACAAGTACTGGTTTGTTGATAAAGACGATAATGGTACAAACATGCATACATATGCATTTGTGACAAATGAAACGAAATCCTTGGGATTATTAGATTTAAACCCTACTTTAAGCCATCAGTCTTATTCAATCTTTGAGAGAACCAAGCAATTGCAAATCAAGACAAAGATAAATATGCAAGAACTGATGACATGGCTAAAAAGAGTAAAATATCACTTTAACAGGATAATCTATATCCCAGATTTAGACTTATGTACAAAATGGATTGTAAGGAAAAATACAAGGTTTAAGTTATGTAGTCTTTTAGAGCTTGTATCAAGTTTTGCTAGATAAAGATAATTAGTACTTTCTCATTTGTGGGTAAAAGGAGATGAATATGATATACATCATTTTACTTTAATTAATGAAATGCACAGTTGTATGCATTGCATAATGTGTTGATACACATAAACATAATTTGATTTTGTTAAAAGTTTTATAAATCATTGTGTTTGTAAAATCTTATTGAAAGTGAATAGAATACAAATACTTTTATTTATTCTGTTTAAGTACACTTTCAACATAGTACATCTGAAGGATTGTCATTGATTATTATACAATTTGTTTTTTGTTTTGTTTTTAAAACAAATGTTAATTTTTGTTTAATTTTTCAGACTTCATGCATATGTAAATGAGGTTGATTATCCAACACAAACACTGTATGCTTGGATTTGTGGAACATCATGGACATCCATACTCCGTCAGCTACGATGTAATACCTGTTCGATTCCTGAATGGTCTACAGAAAGACATTTAATTAACTAGCAGGATCTACAGTGTATATATAATAAAAACATTGAAATAGTGTAATGTTTTGTTTGACGGACTAATTATGTTTATTATATTTGATGTTTCATTTTAGCGTATGTTGACATTGTGTTTTGACAATGTATATTTATGATGGACGTACTTTTGTAGTTTTACGTGTTTCCAAATTAATTTTTTGTTTCAAAATTTGATAGTTTCTAAAGTAAGTGGGATTCTCGCTTTTATGAAAAAAAAAAAGAATTACTTTTTCAAATTGTACAGGATTTCTTGTTTTTTTAAGGAAGGAGGAATGTAATAGGGCTGCATTTTAGTAAACGTTCTCAGTTTTTATTGCCCTTTTCGCTTATTTTCCGTACCTTATTTGTTAGAGTTAATTTGATTGGTGCTTTCGGTTTAATTCTATATTTTTCATTGGTCGACTTGATTGAAATCATTCGATTAGTTCAGAACTTGTTATGAGTAATTTTGACCAATCAATCTTATAGTTAAGCATTGTCATGACTACCAAAAGTGTATAAATACCGGGTGAATTTCTATGTATCTTGTCTTGGGAGCTGGCCGACAGGTCAGTTCACTTCAAAGCTTTAGAGCTTTGGCACTCTTCAAAACTTAATAGTTTTGACTCTCTTTGAAATCTATATGATTTGAGAATTTAGGCAAAACTTATTAATAAATACTTAGGAATTCTTTTTAAATAAATAACTAGTTGTTGGTAGATTCTGCTTAAATATATAGTCTTATTCATACTTTTGGTAAATAAATTATACGATTGTCGTTTAAATAAGTCTATGATTATCGTTTGAATAAATCTCGTAATGTTAAATTTATAAAGTCTTGTGTTATACTTTCTTAATAAGAGTAAATTAAAGGTAGCGTCCTACACCACCATCCTAGCCACTGGTTGGCAATTAAGAGTTCAGAGAACCTGGGTAAAGTGCCGTTTAAAGATATATTTGTGATCACGTGTCGTCCGTATTGTAATTTGGCCATTTATATTTTAAGTCTGTCAAGAGCGCCACTGAGTGTTGGGCTCAAATCAGCTTGAACCACTGATAATAAACCGGCACTATTACAGTTATATGAACAAATGCATATCTACTAGACGGCGCGTACACGCGTCGTCTAATCATATTGTTCATATAAAAAAGATTGCGTAAAATTATGTAAGTTTACACGAAAAAACTAGAGATGTGTCCATAGAACACGGGTGCCCCCAACGCGCCACTGTTCTGTCAATCTTATGACTCTAGGTCAAATATTTTTTTGAAAACTAAAAATCTTATACTAAGTAAATGGCAAGAACTTTACAAATACTGAATAAATCCACAAGCAAATCCCAAGGTGCATAAGTACACATGCTGACCAACATTCTTGTAAACTTTCATGCCTACAAGTGAAATACGTTTTGAGCTAGGCATGAATAAGTTGAAAATTGCAAATTTATACTACTGTAAGTCAAGGGCAATAACTCTAACAAAACTGAAAAAATCCACATGCAAAGTCCCAGGTTCATAGCTTCACAGTGATGTGAATCATTATTCCTGTAATTTAGTGATGTTGATCATTATTCCTGTAAAGTTGGTTGATTATAACTCAAGCACTCAAGGAACAAATAACAATATAATGAAACGGTTTTAACTAAGTCAAAGGAAATAAGCGAAACCATGGGTGTAAAACTAAATATGCTGAGCAAGCTTCCCGTAAAGTTTGATGACTCTATGTCAAATCCTTTTTGAGTTACATGCGACACAAGTTGAAAATTGCAAAAATGTTCTAAGTCAAGGGCAATAACTATAAAAATACTAAATAAATCCGGACGAAAATACCCAGGTGCACAACTACACATGCTGGTCAATATTCCTGTAAAGTTTCATGACTCTATGTCAAATCCTTTTTAAGTTAAATGCGACACAAGTTGAAAATTGCAAGATTTTACTAAGTCAAAGGCAATAACTCTAATCAAAGTGCTGCAGCACTGAATGCGACGGACATGCAACCGGAGAGACATTAAGGCTTTTTTTTTAGAAAAAAAACAAAAACAAAACACAAAAGATATAACAGAGAAAATTTGTTCCATACAAGTTCGAGATTTGTAGAGCAATATATTTTATGTGTCCCAATCTGATATAATACAGATTTTCTACTTATACAGAATGAAATTTATGCCTAAAAACTCTGGTCAAACTTGTAAATCAGTGTCCTTATCGATTTAAATTATTCCAAGGAATGATATGTAAATAGAAAAAAAACTGTCAACGAAATATTTCTAAAATAAAACCATGCAAATTAACTTCAAGCATAAGTACATTATACATTTGATAATGTTATTTAGAATTGCTTCGTGTTATATCATAGTGGGCATATAGAAAATAAAATATAAGTCATTTGTATTTTTATTTCTCTTGGATATGTCTCATTAAAAATATTTTTGGTTAAAATCATCAGCAATTAAAAGTGTATTTTTTAGATTTTTTTATTTATAAGGTAAATATGTAGAGGCCAGAGCACATCGTTTTTATTTTAATTTAAATGTCACTTAAGCTGTCCTTTTCAATTTCACACTAAATTCCATTTTCAACTTGTTTGCTTCTTACAATTGTAAGTATTGCATGTAAGCAAAGTAAGTATCCGCTGGTTTATTACATGTACTCCCTAATCGCCTGCAGGTGAAGCATAATCTATTTTTAGAATAGCGAATGTTAACTCATATCGTGACCTAGAAAAATATGTAAACAAACCACAAGAATCGGAAGTAGAACTGATATTATAACTTCCTTCAATAAAGATTACCATGAAAGACTACATGGTAGTAAAGTGTTGAAAAAACTCTCTTGTTACATGCATTTTCAAAAATAGATAATTATACTAACCATTATACTGTATCTAATTTATTAATAACTGCTGAATATTCAGCTAAACACGCGGTATGAGTCACGAAAATAGTTCTTCTTTTATTAATGCGCGAGTTATTCTAGAGTCACGAAAAACTTTTGATTTGTTAATAATAATGTTTTGTATAATGTAGAAATATTTATTTCCTACTAATAATTTCTTGGAACTCAGAGCTTACACCTTTATTATAGTATAATTTGCTGTCCTACTTTTTCGACAGCTGTAAATCGTTTCGGCAGTAATTTGCGTATTGCGCAATAATACTACGGGACTACAACGTTTGTATCAATCAAATACGTTCATATTTTAACTAGGATAACTTAATTTGAAATTGAAAAGGCTAAATATGGAAGATTTTAAGATATCCCGACAAAGTATGTGAGTTTTAAAGGATCAAATTCATGTACTATTTCATGGGCTGTTATTCGGTTGAGGACACTGCGCGATTGTAGCAGACGAAATCCCATGTGTAGATGACTTAGCTCTGAACGCGCCTGAGGGCGCGTCCGTCGCAAAAATACTAAATAAATTCAGACGAAAATACCCAGGTGCACAACTACACATGCTGATCAACATTTCTGTAAAGTTTCATGACTCTAGGTCAAAATTTTAATACTTTTTAAGTTACATGCGACACAAGTTGAAAATTGCAAAATTTTACTAAGTCAAGGGCAATAACTCTAAAAATACTTTAAAAAAACCAGACGAAAATACCCAGGTGCACAACTACACATGCTGATCAACATTCCTGAAAAGTTTCATGACTCTAGGTCAAATACTTTTTTGAGTTACGGGCGACACAAAAGAGAACGGACGGACGTTCCAACTTTTTTGCTTTAGGGGTTATTTTCTTTGTTATTTTCTTTGTTTTCTTAAGGGCTACTAGCCCCTAAACCCTTTGATCACGGAATGAACCTATTGTTCTCTTTACTGTTATACAGCCCCTTAACCCAAAATGTTCGTCCTGACAGACGGACGGATGGACGGACAGACGGACAAGGGGAAATCTAAATTCCCGCCACTAAAGTGGGGGCACAAAAATGTATTACTAGTATATATTCATCATATTAGAAAAACCTCATAGTGTACGTACAAATGTGCTTGGTGGAATAAAGATGTCCGTCCGTCTGTCTTAATATTCGTAATATTATCCGAAGACTGACGGAAAGGGCTGGCAATATTTAATTGACGCCCAAATATTGGCTAAGACGCTTAAAAAGCAGACGCTTGTGCAGACAATCATAGGATATATAGTAAGATTCAGAGTCAACTCGTGCCCTGGTCAACTCGTCCTCTCGTCAACTCGTCACCTTTTTGGTCAACTCGTCCCTTGGACAACTCGTCCCCTGGTCAACTCGTCCCCTATATTTCATTATTATTTGTTTTTCATATATTCCATAAATTATTATAGACTGTTAAAATATATTATAAAATGACTGAATTGGACATATTTTGACGCTTTTTGTATGCGAGTATTTGGAGTTTTTTTTATCTAATAATAAGTATATATATGCATAATTCTGATTAAATTACATACAGAAAAAAAAACAACACGAAGACAATAAATAGCAACAACATTTACTGTATAAAAACATGTTTCATATGCAATGATAAAATATCATATAGTATGTCTTTTTTGTCAATATTATGTCATATATATTCACTTTCACTTCATTGTTTTTTGCATGCACATATTTCATTGTCTTTTTTTTTTTTGACATCTTACGACTCTTGGGGTTTATATAAAAATCCGATAGATTAAACATTAATTGAATGTTTGCAAACTTACCTGTCTTTGTAGTTTTACATCAAAGCTATATATGCACGTGCGCTTAGATAAAGATCATTAAAATTTTACGTTAAAAAAGACGTTATTTTATTAATATTTTGATATCAAATTTTACATAAAAAGAACTATTTAAAGACATTGGTTAACAACATAATAGTGACGAATAGATCGAAAGTAGGGGACGAGTTGACAATATTAGGGACGAGTTGACTCTTTGAGGACGAGTTGACCAAAAGTAGGGGACGAGTTGACCAGACGAGTTGACCAGGGGACGAGTTGACCGGATTGCTATAGTAAAACGCAGTGTTTTCACAAAATCAAAATTTTAAGATATTAGCTGGGATGTACTATAATCGTATGTTCCAGATATTAGAGATATTAATATTACACAATCAACATTGAAACATTTCATTTAATTTGTTATTTGCATTTAGTAGACCTGGAGAGACCCCGGGCCGGAAGCGACCGGACCGGAGAATAGTATATCCCTATAAATTGCCTAATATTTAGGTGCCGTACAAAAATTAAAATGTCTCGGCATTAACTTTTGAAATCACCCCTACAAAAATAATAGAATATTCTAGCCTTATATGTTTGTTTTTCATACGTTACCTTGAAAACCATCTCTTATTTTGTCTACAGGATTTATAAATATGGTTATTCATAACAGTTATTTTTAAATATAAAATAAATATTTTTCACATCCAATTTTGAAGTTTTATCAAGTATTAAAATTGAAAGCTTCCACCCCTAGCAACGGACATTGACTCGTACTCGTACTCGTACATTTACATCTGTCGCCATTTTGTTGTAACCGAGAGAAAATACCGCTTTGGATATTGTAATCAAATATACCGACAGCAGATTCTCATTATGGTAAATTGGTTTATGTTTTCCGATTATTTTAAAAATATACGCCTTTTTATTTAGTTCAATGATTTAATAGCTTTTTTAAACAATTAACTAAGTCTAAATTGAATTGTTTAACTTCGACTTCAACACTGGCCGGGTTCTGTAACAATTATGTTAATCGTCAAAAACTGACTTTTTAACTGTTCGAATATTCAGTTATAACGAAAACCTATACTTTACATGTACATAATTTATTTTAGTTCGATTGTGTAGGCAGCTATTAGCTTATAAACACACTTTCGAATCCGTTCCTGGAACCAACCAGTACTGAGCAATGAGTGTAAAGTTTCTTGCTCAAGGAAACAACGACTTATTGATCGAGACAAACTTATTAAAAATATATAGAGATTTGAATTGAGAGTTATGAATGTAAACTTTGGCATAGGTTATCGGCGTGGGACCAAGCCCTACCCCCAAGCACAGGTGCTTGAAACAAACTTTTTAAAGTTTTATATGGGCTATATATCGTCAAGTGCCATAGATTCGACCCTGCCCTTGATTCGTCACTATGTTTTATTACGTCACAGAATCTTTTTAGGAGTACCAAAAAGGATGAGAAAATCAATATTACTGTGTACATTTCATGTATCGGCAATTTTTATTTAGCAACAAGTTCTAGTCGGTAAATTAAGGATAAAATAAATAATAATTCAATTTTTTATAATCCTAACTGAATATAATCATAAATGTTGTTTTATTTCATTTTTTATAGATTTTTTATCAAAAGTTTTTAACTGTCTGCTTTGTTTACATTTTAATGAATGGAAAATTCCTCAGAAACACGCTACCGGAAGTGATATTTTAAGCAAGTGCGCGTTGCAGGTGCGTGGTGACGACTCAAGGACCATTCAAAATGGCGGATTATAAGGTCAATGACCTTTATTTACTACGATTTATCGGTCGTTGAATCTTTTATAGAAAATTAATAATGGAATAATGTGAAAAAAATTATAAATAAATTAACAAGTAAGACATTTTTATTTTGATTAATTTTCTTTTTAATCGTTTATATAACATTTGAAAGCTTAGGGTGTCGAATCATGGGCAGACAAGGATACTATAATAAGATAAAAGGTCTCCAACAGAACAAAAACATCATGCTGAACAAACAAGAACACTGCTGCAAGAAACGACCAGATCACGGAAACATACTTGTAGATAGTAAACACAGACATTAACATTTGAGCCACGTCATGGCAAAACCAACATAATGGGTTTGCCACCAGCATGGATCCAGACCAGCCTGCGCATCCGTGCAGTCTGTTCAGGATCCATGCTGTTCGCTGTCAGTTTCTGTACTTGTAATAGGGTTTGCAAGCGAACAGCATTGATCCTGATCAGATTGCGCGGATGCGCAGGCTGGTCTAGATCCATGCTGGTCGCAAACGCACTCTGCTGGTTTTGTCGTGACGCTGCTCATTTATTATTAAAAGTTTTTCATCTATTTAGTTCTAATTTTCTTTGATTAAGAGTTTGATATTATTTTAAACATTTTAAACAAAAAATGAAGGTGAAATAACTTGACATTTGGGAGGAGAGAATATATTTCATAAATAGCAGCAAATTTGCCTTAATAACAAAAATATATAATTTCTTTTAAAATATATCTTTTATAATAATCTTAACATTGAAAAATAGCATGGTTTACTTTCTGAATTAGATGATTTTATGTGTGACCTACACAGCCACGTTTTTGTATTTACATTGTCGTCTGCACTCTTCAGGGAGAGGCTGGGGTGCAAAATCCCAGATGATGTCATATCCTGTTGAAAACCTGTCAGTTTCAGTGAAACACAAACAAGAACTCAGTAAATTCATTTGAATTTTCAAGAAAAAATGAAAAATAGGAAAGTGTGGAACCGGGTCCTCACTGTGTCACTGTGGTACACTGACTCTATATTAAAGATGCTGTAACTCAATTTTTTTATTGTTTTAAATCATAAATATGATGCTCAAATTAAGATTTATCAGTACTGTAGGTTCCGAAAAGCATTATTTTTAAAGATATTACCAAATTAAACATGTCATGAAAGTAAAGGGAGGTAATAAAAAAATCTACTTTCTATAAAGTTTAAGTCAAATTTTACAATAAGAAATGAATGCATATATTTTAATGATTACATGATATTATTATAAATATGCACACAAATTTGCTGTACATATTTTACATATTCTTTGATGTTTGAAAATGGTTTTATTTGCATAATTATGTTCACATATATAATTTCACTTAGTGTGGTTTACCACTTTGATCACAACATACAGGATCTTTAAATAATTTTATGACTTTATTGAGTAAAATATCATGTATAAAAGCATGTCATTGCATTTGGATGTATTGGGGTACTTGGAAATAGATACCAGCCTTTAGTCTTAGCTCTCTATATCCTGAATTACATATTTACGTATGAGAAAATGGTCTCTTCAACAGTTATAATTTATAATTGTTGAATTATTAAATTAAAAATAAGTCTGATATAACAACATTGTATTATTATAATGTGTTATATTTTATGTACGGGAACTAATTTTCTTCATACAAAATAATGTATAATTTCGGTACTGTAACGTGTACCGAGCGAATATTTAGATATGTATAATAAATTTTTCTTTGGGCTACCTGCCGTTTGATTACATACAAATGATTCTTACAAATGGCGTAACTATATTAAAGGGCGGTAACTCATACTATCATGGGCTAAACGTTACAGTACCCCCAGTGATTTTCCTACTTATATAACAGACCTCGAAAAAAGGCCTCTTCCCAATTGAAATTTTCTTTAAAATCATGCAGTTTTCCCAAAAATCTGAACTTAAACCTGCTTTTATACTTCCCAAATTAGTAATTTTTCCCAAAATCAAAGGCTCAGGCCTCTACCCAATTAAGTGATAAAAATCACTGAGGTCCCCATATCAGGCCTTATATTATAGTAAGGCTTATGATTCTATGTTTAGAACATAATGAAATTTCCATAATTTGTGTAACAAGCCCAGGTATTTTTTTAAGGATTTTGGGAACATGACCCATACCCATGGTATTGGGAATTTCAGCGGTGTTTTGTTAAAAATTGGGAAAAAATGCATGACTGAAATTTTACAATTATTTAATGGATGCAAACAAATACTGTCTAGGATGGCATCTACAAACATTTAAGCACTATTACAGTGAAGGAGCCCTTAAACTTTCAAAGATTTTAGAATTTTTATTCAATATTTTTATTTTGTAACTTTCAATTGGGATTTTGTTTACTGTGGATTGGGAAAATAATATACTATTTTTAATTGGGAATATGACCGAATAACGGCTATAAAATAAGCCAAAAAAAATCCCTGAAGCCCAATATTGATGTGTAACAATCAAGTTTTTGGTGAATAAGAGTAATTATTATAATAAAAAACAATTTTTAAGTAACTACAAATTTTGTACGGGAACTATTTGCATGTCAGTAGGGGTATTTTCAGTTCCTACAGGGCCCTCAATCCAATTTGGGGGAAGCGGGTCGCTACCCTCAGCAGGGGGAATTTTAGTGAATGTGGGGAGTTTTCCTCTTTTCTTTTATGATCAAATACACTTATTTAAATACCAGCTGTTTTTTTATTTACATGCATATTATTTTTTTTAAAAATCCGTAATAGGTAACACTAAACTGTTCAGAAGTGATTGATAAGATCTGAAGAAAAGTTTTTAACACCTTACACCATCAGATCTTTATGCTGCTTAACTTTCTTTATGATTCCCCCCCCCCCCCAAAAAAAAAAGCATTTAGAAACACATTCAGACAATTAAATGTCTCCATTTCCACTAATATGAACAATACATGGACCTAAAGTAAATTCTATTCATACACTACATTTCTAGTGTTCTAACACACCTTTTAATAAGACAAAGCTTCCTTTTCTTGACTTTGTAAAACATTCGTAAAAATCGGCATCGCGAAAATATGTGACAAATGAAAATTTGTTTGTTTTCTGTTAACACATCCACAGTTCTAGTTGTTTCTGAGGTAAATTATATAAAATTAAATTGATTGTTTATTATAAGATTGTTTTTCACCCAATATTTAATAAAGTATCATGAAAACAAAACTTACAAGTTTGTAATTCACGGCAAAATTTACCGTGGTTGATGTAACATTTTGAAGACAAAAAAAATGATTTCATGAATAAACAATTTGAAATCGAATTGTTGATGGGAATTGTTAATTTTTTCTGCATATTTCTGTTGAAATTTTAGCATTTTTACAGGATGAAAGGCCAATATGTGACAGTAGATTTTGGGGGAAAAATCAAACGGAAACGTGCAGACATGTACTGTACGATATTCCGATTACAAAATAGACGTCAAATAGATGGATTTTCATTTTCAAAAACAACATTAGTTTTCATTTTTCTCTTTAACACTTTATATGTTTTGAGGGGGAATTTTTACCTCTGTTAGGGGGAAAAAAACATATTATTTTGGTGGGGGACTGCGGCCGAATATCGGCCGTAGATTTGGTTGATCGAGGGCCCTGTCCTATGATATCCGGGTTCTATGATATCATGGTATTTACATTTTAGCAGCTGCTAGTAACTAATACTATAGGGTTATACCAAAAATTGCCGAAAGTGTCATTGGCATCCGCGCGGAAGCGCAATACCCCTTATGAAATGAAATCAGATATTTGAAAGGGCGACAGCAACTTCTCGGACCTTTTCGCCGGTCATAATAGCCGATCATTCCCATTGGTATGAGGTTGTTTGATTATCAAAATGAAATGTCGCAATTATATAATGTGCAATGAATAGCGAACTGGAGAATTTCGCAATGCAAACATATTCAAATGAAATTATCTTATCCCTGAATTAATCTTGGGTTTTTTTTTTTTAGTTATAATGTATTGCTGTACCTATAAATAGAATGATGACATAATGGGACTGAAAATATTTTTTCCAGATGAATGTACCATTTTCCTACCAAATACAAATAATATCTGTCAAAAGGAAAAGGTTACGCATGTAATAGTGTAAAAATGTATTTTTGTGTCAATGGTGAACTTGACCTTCAAGGATTCCTATTATTTAGAGTTTCCTCATTTCTGAAAAAAAGCCCTTCTTAAGTGACAAAGTTTTAGTTCAGATAAATGTCCACAACTCATAAACCACACGGTGAGTTTTGTTTAAATTTTGCATACAGATGACAATTAAGGCGTATAACTCTCCTATTTTGTCAATTTTACAGTTCCTGATAGTGCCCATTAGGGGCGTTCTACCTTAAAGGCAGTGATTTTTCTTACTTTATTGGGAAGAGGCCTTAGCCTCTTGATTTTGGGAAAAATTATCGCTAAAATTGCTGATTTGGGAAGTAAAAAAGCTGGTTTAAGTTCAGATTTTTGGGAAAACTGAATGATTTTAAAGAAAATTTCAATTGGGAAGAGGCCTTTTTTTTAGAGTCTGTTATACAAGTAGGAAAATCACTGAAAGGGGAAATGGGTCACCCCCCCCCCCCCCAGGACCTGGATCTGCCTCGAGTATAATGATCTCCTTTTGCAATATTTCAGGCAATGATGCGTAGAGCTCCCCTACAAACTGTGGCACAGAGGGAGCGGCAGTTAGAGAATTCCCGCAGGCAGGAAAACGTTCGAGAGGAGACCGTTCGTAACTTGGCTCGGGAAAAAATGCTCGAGTCCAACATGAATCGTGAAGAGCGACTTGATAGTAAACGGTTTCTAAGGACACAAATGCAGGAACATAAAGAGCGGGAAATGGGAGAAACCATTCTTAAGGTAATTTATTTTTTCTGAGTTTTTTAAACTTTATTTGAATCACAATGCACTCACTTTAATGAGTGACCAAATTCTGCCAGAAGGTAAATTTGGATTTGGAATGGGGCCTTAGATTAGTCTATTGTGACAGTGCGAAAATGGCCTTCGACTGCTCTGGTGACTGGGCAGATTTATGACCTTGGACTGCTCTGTGACAGGGCGAAAATGACCTATGGCCTGGCATCGCTACATTGTTAGTGCCACTTCATATATTCAAGATCTTTAAAAAAGTGTAATCACCGAAGCTTCAATAGTAACAACATGACAAGAAAATTGGAGACTCTGTTTGATTGACTCTGTACATGAAGTAGGACAAATATTACTCAAGTTAAGACTCAAGTTAAGACCCAAGTTAAGACAAAAGCTAAGACCCAAGTTAAGACTCAAGTTAAGTCCCAAGTTAAGACCAAAGCTAAGACCCAAGTTAAGACCCAAGTAAAGACTCAAGTTAAGACCCAAGTTAAGACTCAAGTTAAGACGTTAAGACTCGAGTTAAGACCTAAGTTAAGACCCAAGTTAAGACAAAAGTTTAGACTCAAGTTAAGACCCATGTGAAGACTCAAGTTAAGACCTAAGTTAAGACTCAAGTTAAGACCCAAGTTTAGACTCTTGTTAAGACTCAAGTTAAGACTCAAGTTAAGTCTCAAAATAAGACCAAAGTTAAGACCCAAGTTAAGACCCAAGTTAAGACTCAAGTTACCGTATTTACTCACCTGTTTGTTTGTTTGATTGGGTTTTATTTCGCACCGACACAGTATAGGTCATATCGCGACGTTCTAGCATTACTGGAGGAGGAAGACCTCAGGTGCCCTTCTATGCATTATTTCAGGCACAAATGGGCACCTGAGTAGAACCACCGACGTTCCCTAAGCTAGCTGGATAGCTTCCTCACATGAAAGAGTCCGCAGTCCCTGTCGGGATTCGAACCCACAGCGGTGAGGGGCAAGTGGTTTGAAGTCAACAACCTTAACCACTGGGCCACGGACGCCCCTATTTACTCACCTTTTAGACGGACCACTTATAAGACAGGGTTTTTATTTTGACTCGTGTTAAAATTTAAGTTTATCACACAATTAAGTTACCTGATTTGTTTTGCTTCTTTTTTTTTTTCTTTTCTTTTTTTTTTAAGGCCATTTTTTTTTTTTTTTTTTTTTTTTTTTTTTAAAAGGGGCCAATTTTTTTTTTCTTTAAAGGCCCATTTTTTTTTTTCTTTTTGAAAAGCATTATTTTTATTTCCTTAAAGGCCCAAAGGGATAGGATACAACGTGAAGAACAAATGGCTCAAGAGGAGAGGTTGGCACAAGAACTCGAGCGTAGGAAGCTGGACGGGATTAGGGACGAAAAAATGAGGCAACAAATTAGAGAGACAAGGTACATATTTTCTCTCTACTTTTGGAATGGTGCTGATACCAGACTGATTGGGAAAAAAAATGCGTAATTTTGAAATTGGGGGAAATTTTTTTTATGCATTTTTCAGCTACAAATAAGATTAGTCATCATGAATAAAGATAGCTAAAGCTTCCATTATCCAGGTAGAACTATTGAGTGGTGATTTATATGAATATTTTGAATTTAAATGATTTCAGAGAAATCACTTGGCCTTGTGGGAATTTTGAACAGCCATTTTGAAAATCAAAACATTAGAAATTGGGAATTTTAATGTATATTTTCTATTGGGAACAGTACCGTTTTATGATTCAAATGGTGTTTTCCGTTTCCTGTTTTGTAGTTAAATACTGCATGTAGCCCTTAAAAACTGCACGCCTCCAGATGAGCCAAAATCTTTCAAGAAATTCAAACTTCAAACAAAATTTAATGTACCAAGACTGTAAGAAAAGTAAAAAGATTCCAAGATTCAAGTAATAATTTACATGTTATATATGATAGATAAAAGATTTTGCACTATTAATCAGCATACAGTTACTACTGTTCAAGGACTAATGCAGTTACCGTAATATGGCTATTTTTGTGTTGCCTGCTACAGGTTAGCTGAGCAACAAATAAGGGATCATTTCTTTATCCAAATAGGGATAGGGAGCCAACTAACTGTAAACAGAATAAAAGAGAACAATAGAGTTCATTCCGTAACAAAGGAGGAAGGGGTCAATGGCCCTCTATATGACGATAGAAATGGCCCTTTATCTCATTTCGGTTGCATGTCCGTCTGTCTGTCACAAAATTTGTCTGGACTACTCCTCTGAAACTACTGGTGCAAATACATCCGAGGTTTACAGGAATTAACAGTGTTTTTTTTCTCTTTATATAACTACTACCCTAAAACGGTACTGTTTCCAATGCAAAATAGACATTAAAATTCCCAATTTTGAATGTTTAAATTCCCAAAATGGTTGTTCAAAATGTCCACAAGGCCAAGTGATTTCTCTGAAATCATTTAAATCGAACATATTCAATTAAATCACCACACAATAGTTCTACCTGGACAGTGAAGGCTGTTAGCTAGTATCTTTATTTATGATGACTAATCTTATTTGTAGCTGAAAAATATACATTAAAAAAAATCCCAATTCAAGTCAAAATAATGCATTTTTTTCCCAATCAGTCTGGTACTGGCACCATTCCCAAAGTAGAGAAAAAAAGCGCTGGAATAATCAGTACTATGTATAGTTGTGCATGTCGTTGACATTTTATGAAATCATGTTTGACCTTTCTAAAGAAGTAAAAATTAATTTGTTTCTTAGGCATAATGTGCCCTTTAAAGCTTTAATGGAAGAAGTAATCCATTTAGTTTATACAGAATTTGTAGTAATAAATAGAATATTATAGTCTTGCAAGTTCACAGAATACTGAATTTATTGAAATCGCCAGGGGCTTGCACAATATAACTTTATTTAACTCGTTCAATAAATTCAGTATTGAACTAACACTCATTCAATGTCCTCTATTTACTTTAAAGCAAACACAGAAAGGTATCATATGAGCGTGTCATGACAAAACCAACGTTATGGGTTTGCCACCTGCATGGATCCAGACCAGCCTGGGCACCCACGCAGTCTGATCAGGATCCATGCTGTTCGCTTACCAACCCTATTTTAAGTAGAGAAACTGATAGCAAACAGTAATCTCAAAAAGCGTGACTCCGAGTAGATTATAAATTTCTCGGGTGTAAAAGAGTGACTCCGAGACAAAAACGAGTGACAATATTGTCCGCGAGACTCCGTGAATCTCCGCGTCAAAAAGAGTGACTCCGAGTTAAAAATATTCTTTTCTGACATGTAACGCCGTATATTTGAAATTCTTAAATTGATAGTTATGATTAGTAATTGAATAAATAAGAATTCCCCTTACGAAAAAGACATTATTGCACTAAGGTGACGAATTGTACGAAATATCTATTAGTTAATGATCAGTAAATTTTGGTAACTTACAGTTTAGAGTTGCGGGAGCTAGAGGCGAAACTGAAGTCGGCCTACATGAATAAAGAACGCACTGCGCAGATGGCAGAGAAAGAAGCGGTGAAATTTGACATTATGGTAAGGTCACTGTTGTAGTTTTAGAAACTGTATACATGTAGAGCTGTCATTGACTATTGCGATATCCATATAATAATTATTGATATTCATCGATGAAATATAGATAGTATTAGATACCAGTGTCTATTTTAGGAGGGTGGATTGGGGGGGGGGGGGATTCACCCATCTTTTTTAAAATTCGCACCTATTTTTTTCAGAGGCATGGGGGAAAATTTTACAAAGAGAAAGAAGGAAAGAAATCAACAAATGTGATAATTTTTCATTTTTTTGATAAAAAATCCCCCCCCCCCCCGTCCCCCCTTGTTTTTCAGATCCTAGAATAGACATTGAGATACATATTTTCAAATATCGATATAATCTGAAATTTATTTATGTCTGTTTGTGAATATACCTGTCTATATTGCCTTATACAATGTTATAAGATAATTCATTCTTTTACAGTTTTTTTTGGGGGGGGGGCTAACTTGAATTTTAAACTCCGTTTTCAAATGTCAGTGACAAAAATAACAGAAAAAAAGCAAACTTTCTGTTAGTTTGAAGTATGATTTTTTTCTGTCGATCAAAAATCAATACACATTTTAGAAAATAATTTTGACTTATTAATTAAATGTTAAGAAATTACACAAAATTCACCCAAAAGACATGCAAAATCATACGATATTTCATAGCAATGATGACAAAAAATAGTCAGCAATAATCATGAAATGGGCATTTATAAACACAAGACATATGTATGAAAAGAAGATGGTTTTTTTTACTGAAAGCATTTAAACAGGTAAAAAAAAGAATTACAGACAAGTAATCTACATACAAAGTAATATATATTGATATATCGGTCTATATCGGATATTTCAGTTTATCAACCGATATATCAATATTGATATATCGTTGTATTATGGATATATCGTTGTATTATGGATATATCAGTGTATTGTCGATATCTGTTGTCTGCTAGGGCAGGTACATCGTTGATTTGCTTTGCACTGAATCTGATTCAGTGCTGTCATTGATTCAATGACAGCTCTATATACGTGTAAGAAGCATTATATTTTTATTAGGAAATAGAAAACAATTTTTGAGTGCATTATAGTTACAAAGCATTTGAACGGTAATCTATGCATTGATATTCTACAAGGCATTAAAAAAAAACGATATTGCATGGCCAGGCATATATTTTGATGTGACGTCATTCGCACTATACAAACAATATATATAGTGTACATGTTAGCGTTAAACTTTGGGTGCGTCAATGAAAAAATGATTCTTTTTCACTTTAAACAGTCTTTATTTTGTGAATGTGTGATAAATAGAATATCATATTAATCGTGTTAGTTCATTTCTGAATTTATTAAACTTGTTGAATAAAATTAGAGGCTTGCATAATATAATTTTATTCAACTTGTTCCATAAATTCAGTATTGAACCTACACTCATTCTATAAACTCTGTATCCACGGTGCAATACGTTTATTGTGGATAAATGTAAACAAATTAAATTTCCTAGGCTAATTACACATGATTATATATAGGATTAGTAATAGACAGGTTATATGGCCCTATATATACAGCTTTTTGAGGCTTGAAACTTGGGTTATATTGCAAATAACAGTTTATATATGGCATATAACCTATCAAGAACCTTTTTGAGGCTTGAAACTTGGGTTATATTGCAAATAACCGTTTATTTAAGACTATTCAAAATAAAATAATAAAGAACATACAACATTCTCAGTTTTTATTTTACGACGCGTCTGCTTATATAAAATTCACATGACATGATATATCAAATAATTGATCATTAAGTATTTATATAAGGCTGGCGTGTATTGGCCGCTCACTTATGGTAGGTTAAGGCTTAGATGCTCCTACCACAAGAAGTTATATCAATCGAAGGTGATCAGGCGTTATCAGCAAGTTGCAATACCAAAACTTTATAAACACAAAAATGCAATGCAAAGATTTGAAGCAAACCCAAGCTAAATAAAACTAATGCAACGCAATGGCTTTGAGCAACTCAAGCCAGCAAATAGCTACACACCAACGCATTACCTCTAGAGTCTATCCAACTACATGATCATAGATCTCAGCTCCCCACGGTAACGTAATGGAAACCACTACCAACGTGAAGAGAAGAAAAACTATGAACATGCAGTTAGACTTGTGAATGTGCGAAAGAGGTACTAATTACTGTGCCAAAATAACCTCAACAACTGCTATGCAATGCAACGCAATCTAAGTCTTACCAAGTACTATAAGGGCCAGACTTAGTGACTCGAAGCGACACGAGTCGACCTTAATTAGCAGTTTTAGAAGGTTATACCAAATGCAAATACTTAAACAGCAATACAGTACTGTACAGGCAATAACAACTCCTTGCATTGTATACGTAATTACATAAGAGTCCCAAGCACGGCCTTCCTCCCCTTCCGGTAACGTATCAAAATACCAACAGAAAGAGATAAAGACCGTGCTCACGACCACAATGAAGGCTAAGCTATTATTAAAACATTACCCTTTGAATTTGATACTTATTATTTAGCTTAATTTAACTGATCACCCCCGAATGACGGAAACTGAGCGACAATGATGAAATATATATAATGCAATCAACAAACTGTACTCAAAGTTCATAATTCTTTGTACAAATATGACGTAGACCGTAGACTGAAAAGTTCCGGAAATTAAACACATATTCTAGAAATATTGTCTATAACAACTGTTTATATCTTATTTACAATCACTGGTGCTAGCCAAAGTTCACTCTGCAGGATAACGTTATGATATAACTGCTTCTGACAGAATTACAAAAACGCGCACAAAACTGCACACATACACAAGTTCTGATATTGTGAAGAGTTTCGCGAATGAGATCCAATTGTCAGTCAATATTTGCTGTTTGACATCTTGAAGCGAAGACTCTTAGTTTGGTACAGCACCAGTCAGAACAACCATCATATTTCAAGCAAAAAGGCCTGCAATAGAAACTTAAAGCCGAAAAATCTTGTAACAAAACAACCAGCATTAACATGGTGTAAAATATGTACAAATTCTTATTTGA
>NW_026862723.1:2500-6691 GCF_026571515.1 Ruditapes philippinarum | reverse complement strand
ATACGATCATGCTTAAAACCGGAACACAATCACACGACACGTGCAGGATCCGCCGGTCTGTCGTCTAGCAATATAGACTTGTTTTGCGATGAAAATCCCGATTGCCTTGATAATATCAATTGTGATAGTGGTAAACCTACGAAAACGGTTTCCTTTAAAAAAAGAGAAAACAGTCATTGGAACTGCCCCTGTTGAAAGTTTCCAATGAAACAGGCGTGATTTAAATTGAGGGGCGGGGGCGGGAACTTAACATAGAAACTGCAATACTAGAGAAACAGAGGAAAAACGACTGTATATAGAACCGCAGAGACTGAAGATTTAGCAGCAGCGGCTGCCAGTGTAGTTCAGATATTTTTAAACAACTTTACATAGTTAAAGCCAATATTCTGGCGGAGCTTCTTTCTCAATACCAGTCAAAAAATCTGGGGGCAGATAACCATCCCTCATTCTTCAGGCTAATAACAACATGTTGTTTTAGGGTGTAAGTATACTGTCAATATTCAAATTTGAAAATGTTGCTTTCATTTTGCTTCTCCGTTTGAGTGAAATGTGGACTATATTTTCACGAAACTATAATAAAATTTTACCCTTTAGACAAACAATATGTACAAGCAACTCTTTTCTAAAATCCCACTTGCTACACAGCTGCAAAGAAGGGGCAAAATGAGCCATGAGCAAAAAAATACTTCATAAGCATAAAAATATATTAAATTTTTTTCGTTTTATTGGATAATCATGAATTTTAAAATTTTAAAATTTTTTTTAAAAAAAAAAAAATTTTCCCCTTAAAAAAAATGTTTTAAAAACCCCCGGGGGTTTTTTTTTTCCATTTTAAATTTTTCCCTAAAACCCAATTTTTTTTTAAAAAATTTTTTTTTTTTTTTTAAAAAAAAAAAAAAAAAAAAAAAAAAAAAAAAAAAAAAAAAAAAAAAAAAAACCCCCCCCCCCCCCCAAAGACGTCATGCGCATAAAAATGACGCCATGAGCAAAACAATGACTTCATAAGCATAAATATATTATTAAATATGTAAAGTCGATTTTCATTGGATTAATATGACGTTTATATTATTAGTTATAAAGATTTTGACAGGTAATATTGCCCTAATATAAACGACTGTTTGGAAATATAACCCGAGCCGCTAGGCGATGGTTATATTGCCTACAACCATTTAACATGTCAGGAATATTTTATAACGAATTTATAAAACCGCGAACTTCCCTTTTTTTTGAGAAAAAAAAATGAGATTTTCTTAGAAAATTGCCAGAAAAAAGTGTATATAAAACTATAAAAATGTCACGATTTTTCCAATGAAAAGTGACGTGACAAACGTGCAGTTTATAAAATTTTTATAAACTGCACG
The DNA here is from genome assembly GCF_026571515.1 of Ruditapes philippinarum. Classification (NCBI taxonomy): domain Eukaryota; kingdom Metazoa; phylum Mollusca; class Bivalvia; order Venerida; family Veneridae; genus Ruditapes; species Ruditapes philippinarum. Next base: position 5,330 of record NW_026862723.1, on the reverse strand, counting down.
TTTGTTACTGCAAGTTTGGTAACGTCAATTTTTAATTTGGCGTTTATTATAGTTTATATACACAGACTGCTGTCAATTTTATCAAAGAAATCTCTCTTTTTTTCTGCAGTATTGTAAATTCGTTATAAAGATTTTTAACAGGATATATGGGCCGATATAATTTTTGTTTGCAAATATAACTCTCACTTGGCGGCTCGGGTTATCGTTTATATACGGCCATATAACCTGTCAAAAATTCTGTATTACTAAATATATACATGGCTGCTGTTTAAATTTAATAATGGATAAATTTTCATTTTGGTTTTTTAAACAAAGGGATGTTTTGCCCCCTTGGTTATTTTTAAATTTAAAAAATTTATAACGAAGTTAATTATACTGGGTGGGTCGCGAGTGGGGAAATAATTTTTAGCTAAGGGGGAATGAAAATAAAACAAACAACCATTTTTCCCTTTATATATTTTAAAAAAAAAACATCCCCCTTTTTTGGTGGGTATACCGAAAAAATTTTGGCAAGCTTTTTTTCTTCAATGATGTTTTTATTTAAATACGTTTCCCCAAAAAAACAAAGGTTTGTTACCCCCTTTTTCCCGAATATAATTCTGTAACAAGTTTTTTTGAATTTTGTTTTGAATTTCAGCATGTGTTTGCCATATATTTATTAATATTTCTTTTGGGGTTGGGCGGCAAAAAATTTACACACCCAATTAAACGAAGATTTTATTCCCCTTTCCGCTTGGGGGGGGTTTTAAAGTTTTTATTGAATAAAATGGTTTTTTTTTTCCTCATCCGATTCCCCAAATTATAAGTCCTTAAAATTAAACCTGTAAAGAACCTTTACATATGGTTTGAATATGTTGAGGAAAAATTTTGTTTGTTTTTTTTTGGGAAAAAAAAATTTTTTTACGGGGTTCCCCCCCCGTTCAACAAACAATAACCCTGGGCCATATCCCGTGCCCCCGAAAAAAAAAATGCCCCCTAATTAAATTTTTAGGCCCCCCTTTAAAAAAAAAAAAATTGTTTTAATTTGGTGTTTAAAAACCTTTGTTAATGGAAAAAAAACCCAAAAAAAATTTTAAAAATGAGGCCCAAATTAAGAATCCAAGGAAAATAAACAAAAGTTTATCTCTTTTTCAAATAATAAATGATTATTTACTTTTTTAAATGAATTTTGTTATTTTAAAAGGGTTTTAATTTTGGGTTTTGAAAATTTACAACAATTAAAAATCTATACGGGACTAATGAAATTTCAATTGGAAAAAGAAAAAAAAAAAAAAGAAATAACCAAAATACTATATTTTAAATGTCCCGGGTTTCCTTCTTTCAATTTTATCATAAAATGATATAATATTCTTTCCAAAATTTTTTTTATGTACTTTTTTTAAAAAAAAAATCCCGGCAACCTTTTTTCTTATTTTTTTGTGGGGTTCCCCCAAAAAAATTGATTTAGTAACCGATAAGGAAAGGCCCCCTTTGAAACCGAAAACACCCCCCCCTCCTAGGCATCCCGTTTAATAAAATTTGGGATCATGTTAAACGGATTTTTTTTAAAAATTCGTTTAATTTAACGAAAGAGCCCGTTCGGAATAGCCGGGGGGTTGAAAAAAAACCCCCCTCTTAACGGGAGAAAGGGGTAATACGATTTAGTCGTTTAAATCCTAACGGAAAAAAAAAATTAGGCCCCCTTTCCCGAGAATAACCTTAACCCCAGAAAAAATTCCCCCTCAAAAATAATTGCCCCATTTTTTAAATCCTATTTTTTGTTTGGTTTTTGTATCTAAGATTGCAGTGGACCACAACCATTTGAACTGGTAAGACATTCATTCAGATTCATCAAATTTTGAAAGTACTAGTAGTTGCTGAGCATATGTCACAAGTTGAGTTGAGATTTTAGATTAAGATTAGAAAGATCTATGTTTCATTCATACATTTTACCTAGCATCTTACAAGAAGCAACGGTTTTTTGGTAAAATATAAAAGGTTCTAAAGTTGTGACCCCGGTTTCCGGGGTTTTAAACTTAACATAATCGGCAGAAAAAATCCGCGTGGTCCTATACCTGTAACTCTGCGAAATTCACATCGCTCCTATACTGTAACAATGTTTTTGTTTTAAAACGCGTTTGACGGATAGGAAAACGAAGTTTCAACTGGTCATTTAAAATTTATTAACGATTCCTTGAACACAAAAGACTAAAATTTTGGAGGTTTAAATTTTTTTTAAAGGGTCAGAATGGGACACAAAATTGTGTTGGTCTCTCGATTCGAATTTTTTCGAAAATGTCAAAAACTGCACATTTATGAGCCAAATACAAAGATGATTCTGCGGTGCAGTGTCTGATGAAATTTTATGACAAGATGCCCGATCCAATTCTTAAAAAAAATTTAAGAAACTAAAAACACCTTGTTAGTAATAAACCCGAGAAACATCACCTACCTGTTCTTTCCGAAAATTAATTCTCAATCTTGAAAATTTTATATATTGTTTCCCCGAAAGGGGGGATACTGTTAAAACATTCCCTGTTAGTGAGTATTTGAATTCCCGGGCCCTAAATTCTATTTGCAAACTTTTATTTTGTAATGTACTGAATCTCTTTAAAGGAAATTGGACCATTTTTTTCATCTAATCGAATCAACTACAAAGGAAACTGCAAACATAGTTGTTTTTAATTATCTAAAACGGAGTTTGATCAGGACCATGCTGTTCGCTATCCCGTTTCTCTACCTGTAATAGGGTTGGTAAAAAAGAACAGCATGGATCTGATCAGACTGTGCGGATGCGCAGGCTGTTCCCGATCCATTGCCCGGGCGCAAACCCATTACAAGTTTGGCCTTT
>NW_026862722.1:0-49551 GCF_026571515.1 Ruditapes philippinarum | reverse complement strand
AAAAATTTTTTTTTATTTTAATGAATGTTGGCAAAAAGTCATTGTCTACTCGACAAAAAAATTATAAATGCTGTGATTGTTGTTTGTCTATAAAATTTCCCCTTTTGGGAATTTTGATAATTTTTACAGGTCGAAGGGTTGAGCTGAATGTTTGTGTCTAGCTCGACATAAGAAATTTTCAAATGTCTAGCTGATTGTTGATTGTCTAGCTCAACATTCACTTTGAGAATTGCTTCATTATTATTAAAAATCGAATGTTGAGCTGAATGTTGATTGTCTAGCTAGACATTGAATGTCGATTGTTGATTGTTGATTGTTTAGCCAAGTTATTGCACATGTGTTGCTGTTATATGCTGCAATTCCGCTAAATGTCGCACTTGCCTTTTAGTGTCGCATCATTGCCGATAAATGTCGCAACTACCGTTTAATGTTATTAATGATGTCGCACGATTTTTATCCCTTGCCGTCGCAACACTATCTTTTGATGTCGCAAGATGTATATTTATGATAAAATTAAGCTAGCTAGTGTTATTAAATTACAATAATTATTGAGTAAATGTATGAATTATTTAGTAACTTTGGGACAAAACGAATGTCCCGATCCAGCTGCCATTGAAAATTGCTTTTTAAAGTGTATTGTTCTATAATGGAAATATTTCAAACATTGATAAAAAAGGAACATATCATTTTGATATTCTTACAAAATATTTCTTTGAACAAAAATGTTTATTCTACATGATAAAATGTGACATTTATATGATGAATTTCTAATATTTTGTTCTATAATTTATCATCAACATCAACATATAATTATTTCATGGTTTGTTATCACACACGGAAATTAATATTTTCAACATAAATATATATGGTAATGCATGCTTTCCATCATTGACCATTTCACTTTAAATGTCCTTTTTGTTCGCGATTAAATGTAAAAACTATTGATTAAAATATAGTTTGCAACTACGCTACATGTTAGGTGGTGTATATAACACTCAATTTTTAAGTACATGTATATTGCCTTGCGTACTTTTGCAAATTTATAACTAGACTAGTTTCCATCTTCTTTCCCCCATCGCTGTGGGTTTGAATCCCGCCATGGACTTGGGATTATTTCATGTGAAGAAGCTATCCAGCTAGCTAACGGAGCATGGGTGGTTCTACTCAGGTTCCTGTTTGAGCACAGAGGGGGCACTAGAGGCCTTCCTTCACCAGTAAAGTATTACCTTACCGTGTTGGTGTGACGTTTTAATGTCTGAACACTAATTAAAACTTGTATTTTCAATTAGAAGATCTTAAACCTAATTATGATAAATTCATTTCTTATTTTCTCTTTTTAAAAACCTATCAAGAAGTTAAAAAGTTCAAATCAGGTTTTTATTCTATATGCAGGCTTTTGGAGTTTACAATAGTCCTAATAAAGATTTTATTTTCAACTCCTTATAATATTTTACTTCTCCAAATAAGACTCTAAAAACTCTTTCTTAAGATTTTTGTCAGAAATTAAAATTAGGTATTAATGACAGTTGTGACTTTCCATAGTTTTGTGTAAACGATGACGTGCGTTATTTGGATATGTTAACTAAAACGTAGTTTATATTATGGTGGCTGATTTGTTCCATTCGTGTTTTCACCCCGCGACCCTACCAAGTTAAAATGGCGGAGGCGTGGAGCGAAAACACGCTTATAAGCGAAGGCGCGGGGGGAAGTCTAATAATAAAACTTTTCCCCGCGGGGACGTGGAGCGAATTTTAAGAAATAAAACGGCGGGGGCGCGGGGAGAAGTTTCATAAAATAAATTTTCGCCCCGCGCCCCCGCTAATTAGCGTGTTTTCGCCCGGCGGGAAAAGTCGAGAATTTACATGTTGACATGGCAAGGGCGCGGGGCGAAGACACGAATGGCACAAATCAGCCACCATATTATATTGTGTATTGTAGTATTGAATCGGTGATACCAATAATGTACATTGTAGAGTTCGTTCATAGTTGTGTTTTGTTCTAATTTGAGATGTTTGTTTTATTTGTATTGTTTGATTGTATAAAACTGTCATACTGATTTTATGGTCAATGCAATACAATATGTTTTCTAATTTTCAATAAATTTTGGGTAAGTTCCGTGAGATGTTCACGGTAAGGCTTATTTTAATTTATTGTGTGTCTATGGAATAGTTATGCGCAATATGGCAAATTACGGGTTTACAATTTCTAAATGTCATGATTGTTGTAAAAGAGAGAGAGACCGCGTAGGAAAATTTTTTCTCGACATTTTTTTCAAAACATTTTTGCGCTAAGTTTGTTTTTATGTTCTTTTAATATGTTTTGTACTATTTCTTGGTAAAGTCTTTTGTCTTTTTTAAATAACATTGTTGAAGAATTAATTTGTAAAATTCATTCGGATTTAAATCAATGAATGTCATTTCAATGTCATGAGACACATGAAAATCAAGACAAGACAGTTTTCCGAAGTTGCTTCATATCCATGGGAGTAATTTTGCAGGCACTATGCCATTTCCAAACAGCAAAATAAAGAAAGAGTAGGTATAAAACAAAAGCAACAGTAGGGATCGAACTACAGACCTCCCTTTTATTAGGCAGTCACTTAACCGACTGTGCTTTTCACGGATGTGAGGATGGCCTTTAATCAAGATGATGTGACCTTTTAAAACAAAAGTTATGTACTCAATCTTAATTCTTGTAAACTGCACAGACAGAACCAAAGTGGTATCGAAGATTTAAATGAGTGATATCAAGTTTTCATAATTGACATGTCAATAAAATGTTAAGTTTTTCTCATTCCGAATCACCCGTGTACTTTAACCATTTCTTGCACTGGGTTTCACCGGCTAGCAATAAGATATGAAATATCTTAACCTCTTCTATATTCTGGTATTACTCATATTCTAAAATTCATTGTGGAGCACGTTAATTGGAATCAACCGTCCGTTGGCTTGACTTACGGAAATGATATTCTGACAGATATATATAACTTTTACGTGAAAAAAGATAAAAAGATATTTGATGAGAGATCAAAGAGTAGAATTTTATAATCATTTTTAATTATTCCGATCTGAAGGGAACAACTTCTATAATATGATATACTTTTGTAGATGCATATTGGGTATATTAAACACTGAATTGCTTTATATCAAATTATATCACATATATCATTAATCGTATCGTAACTTATTATTTCATTTTACTTCTTACATAATAGTGTTCAGTCTTTACCATAACGTGGACGTTTAAATGGAAAAAAAATCAGTAACTTATGGTGGCTGATTTGGTACTCCTTGCACGTTGCATTGACGACAGCGACAACACAACCTATATCGTTATCACATTTTGTCTTGTTGTCTTGTCATGCAGCGCGTTGTCGGTATGTCGCCCCGTCGCTAAGCTTATATAGCCAATCCTTCGATTTGAGCCAAGCGAAATTGTGTATTGTGACAATACGCCCAACGACAATGTGCAAGTTTGGCGTGCATCGTTAGCTACAGGACGACAAGACGAAAGTCCGACGTTTTGTCGTGATGTCGCTAGCGACAACAAAACGCACAAAATATTCCAAATCAGTCACCTTACTCTATAATTCTATATCTTTTGAATTGTCTTTATAGAATTTTTCAGCAATAAAATTATAATATTTCGATAATTTCAAGGTAAAATCTTGAAAAACTTGTAGCAAAGAATTTCTCGTAAACACACATATGGGAGGGGTTTTTTTTTGGCCGTTTAGCTTTGACATCAATGCTTTCGTTCAATAAATTTGGAAAATTTATATTGATATTATAAATTTTGCAGCAGATATTAAGCTTAATATACTTTAAGATCCCCTCTTCGCTTCCTTTATTTACAATATTTTTTACTGTCTAAGTGAAAGTCTTTCTTTTAATAATTCATTACATTTAGAAGTGCGGTATGATACAAGACGTCAGCCTTCAGCACGGTACGTAAAATATCTGTGAAAAGATTGTCCGGTCACCATAATACTAGAACAAAATTGTGTTTTGCTCTATTTCTTATAGTTAATTATCTTTATTTCTTTTCATGGAACTAATGGAGTGTTTTCGAGAAAAATCAAAATGAAAGTTCAGAATTTTCTTCCAATTATGATGCTATTTTTAATGTATTAGGATTTTGTACATTGTTCACTTAACGTCTGAGGAAACAAGTGACCTATAATTTGAATCGCACTTCACTGTTCTTGGCAAAGCAGCTGGTATATCTTTGATACCATCAGATGTGTTGAAAATGAAGCACCACTGTTTTATATAGCTTGTTAAATGTTTGTTTCCAAACCGGAAATTTCGTAATTGTGGTCAAAGAAACTCAATACTAAAATCTAGTTAATGATCTTAGAGATGTTATGTTATAAAGAGGTATTGCATTACCTTTAACAATGTATAAGATGTATACAAGTATTCTGAAGGAACGTATTATTAAATGGACAGATGCCAAAGAAATTATTGTTGATGCGCAGAATGGTTTTCAAAAAAAGCGTAGCACAATAAACCATTTATCCAGCCTTACACCATTATAAAGCTTTCGATTCCATTAACAAAAATTTACTTTGGCAGAAGTTCATCGATATTGTCTACAAAAATATTAACTGCTATAAAAATGTATTATTTTACAGACTGGTTTGATATTAACACGGGATCACGTCAAGAATGTTCTTTGTCCTCAGTATTATTCAACATATTTATTAACGATTTTGCAGCGGGTGTTAAAAATTTGAATCATATAATAGTTATTGAAAATGAGCGCATTTATATACTTTTATATGTAGATGGTACTGTGTTACTTGCAGAAAATGAAGCCGAATTACAAAATATGTTATCCTTTTTAAATGATTGGTGTATTGCAAATGGAATGTTTGTGAATGCTTCAAAAAGTTATGTTGTGCATTTTAGACCAAATTCCAGTCAACATTCCGATTTCATTTTTAAGTCTTGTAATTCTTGTAGAGTAGTCTTACAAGTATATGTATCTTGGTATGTTATTAACGGAACATCTTGATTACAATATTACTGCAAAAACACTAGCACAAAGTGCTGGTCATGCCCTAGGGCTTCTCATTGCTAACGTCAAAAATCAAGGTGATCTACCCTACGAAGTTTTTACCAAATTGTATTTTTCATATGTAAGTCCTGTTATCTCTTATGGGGTAGGTATATTGGGATCATGTTTTTCTCTTGTATTGCAGCAATATATCATAGAGCAATGAGATTCTACCTTGGCAATGGTAAAATACAATGTATACACCAAATGCAGCTGTACAAGGAGACATGGGCTCGAATCCAATTATTGTTGACCAGTAGAAAAACTGGTACCGCTGTCACAATCATGATACAGGAAGACTCAATAAGAGAATATTTGATTGAGCTTTATCTAAAAGTAGTAATAGGTGTAAAAATTGGCCATTTTTTGGTACAGGATAAGTGATTTTGATTAACCAGAACCAAATAATTATTTCATATATATGAATACAAAATGGATATCTTCCACGTTTACAATATACACTAGTATTACATGTATTCAAATCTAACTTTAAACAACATTTTACATAAACTTTACTCCAGACGGTGTATACTGGAGTCAGCTGGTGGTCGGTCAGGCTGTCGGTCGGACGATCTGTTGCAGATTTTTGTCCAGGACATGTACAGGAGATATCAGCTTTAAACTGTGTAGGTTGATAAATCTCATTGAATAGAAGTACAGTGCAAAAACCCGTAACTGTGCCTTATCTTATTTTGGAGTGTTTCCCTTTTTTATTTTGTCCGGGACATAATTCAAAAACGACAAGGGTTATGAACAAAAAACTGTGTAGGTTGATATATCTCATGAGGTAGAAGTGCTGTGTTAAACAACCGTAACTCTGCCTTCTCTTGGTTTGAAGTTATTGCCCTTTGTTTATTTTACACTTTGAACTTTGTCAGGGACATAACTCTAAAACGATAAGATATTTTCACAAACTTTGTAGGTAAATTTATCTAATTGGATAGAAATAGTAGCGTTCAAGGGAACAGTATCTCTGCCTTGCCTAATTTGGAGTTATTGCCTTTTGTTTAGTTAACACTTTGAGCTTTTTCAGGGACCTAACTCTTAAACGACAAGGGGTTGTAACACCGCACTCAGGGGTCAAACGCACTTTGATGTCCAACCTCAAAGTGCATTACGAACTTTGCGGTCCAACCCAAACGTGCGTTACGCACTCTGTTGTCAAAATTTGGCCCAAAAGTGCGGCGCACAGGTACATATGCATTTTTTGACAAATGACCGCACTTTGCGGTCATAAAATTCCAATCAATAAGAACGAATTTTTGTCTTGTGGTTGATATATATATAATTGTTGACCGAGTTAAGCGAGATGTGTATAGTTGGCTTACAATAGCAGACGATTGATTATTTTAATTTGTCATTTCTTATGGCTGCAATTTATTATAATTATATTTTATATTCAAATATTTGTGTCATTGGATATTAGCCTTAATGTTGTAGAAAAGACTTGCATTGAAAAGGATTTCAGGCTGTGTCAATCTGTCATTATTGGAAAAATAAAACATTTAAGATGACTTTCAAGATAGATTAAGACTTCATACTATACTATAAGACTTCAACATGCTAAATAAGATCATAAGTGTATGATTATTTAAATGAAATTCACGTCCAATTATGGCAGGAATTATTTTCTATCATGTATATTTTGTAATTTTCGGAAAAAGATATCTCGTTTCATTTCGTTTTAGTGTTACATCAAACAGATACGTTTTCAAAACCTGAAGTATGACCCAAAATGTATTTTGGTTCACAGCGTAAATTATCCCGTGCAGTAAATTTATTTTCAAATCAAATATAATTCCTTTCAGTTTATATTTCAGTCTCATGATTGCGTCCAAAATGGCGACAATTTAAAAAAAATGGTTGCGGAAATATGAAAGTATATTTGAGAAGAGTATTAATTTACTTATAGTAGCAGTTACTTTTATAAAAAAAAATTACATGACTGGTTACCTGACATACGTACAAATCGATTGACGAGATGAAACAAAAATTTTCTATACGGCATTAACTGATCTGAAAAAGTCTTAATGTTATCGTCACGTAACTTTATCCAATTTATGATAAATTTTTTTTCTAACTTACTTGTTACAAGTCACTTAGATAGATATTAAAATGCACTGAAATGACATTATTTGCATTTAAGTACACCCAATCATATTCAATATGGCATCATTATTGCACCAAATGTTACATGTATCTACAGAACAGGATATTTTTCGAATTTATAGGAATACATCTGAAATTAAGTAGTTTCTTACACAACAATTTTTTTTAGATATTTCAAGTGGATGAATTAATAAACATCTAACACATATTTTTATTACTGCTACATCAGCATTTAAATGAAACGTAGAAATATTGATGTATATAAGTATCGACCTTCATCTCGAACTCAAATGTTTCACTGTCGCAAATCGAAAATAAGTCGGTACTCAGAATTAAAGCAGAAGTCAGTTGAATCTTTCAGAACTCTGAAACCCAAAGTGCGTTGATATATAGCATATCAATGCACTTTGGGGTCAAATTCTCGATTTGGGCCCCAAAATGCATTTGACCCAAAATTGCCTATGAAGTTTACCGCACTTTGGGATCGGACTCCAAAGTGCGTTTGACCACAAAGTGCGGTATAACAAGGGGTATTAGCAAGAAACTTTGTAGGTAAATATTTTTCATTTGGTAGAAGTGCAGTGCAAAAGAACCGTTATTCTGTCTTCCCTTATTTTAGGGTTATAGCTCTTTGTTCATTTTACACTTTGAACTTTGTCCGGAGCATAACTTGAGAACTTAAAAAGGTATCAATTTTTTTTGAAGATTTATAGGTCTCTAAATTAATATATACTAGTACTGTGAAAGAAAATAATAATAAAATTCATTCATTCAAATACAATTACGGCACTAAAATGATAAAAAGAATCATCGAAATGATGACAGATGTCCGCAGTTTAAAGATATTGATAGAAATGACTCATTTTTATAGCGTTAAGATTAAATAAAAATTTCGGGAACCCTAGCTCAATCATATTTTTTCCAAATTATATGAGGTAGATCTACCATATAAGAAAGAGAATTTTGAGAATTGACACATCCAATGTCATTTATATAAACGACACTTGATATATTGAACTTGTAACAGGAAACACTTTGAGGGCTTTCTTAAAACAATTAAACAATAATCAAATGTATTCTTTTTGTTTCATTTATAGTTTCAAAATGTTTTTCTCTTTATCTTTTGTAACAGGTCGCGGCTGATATTTGAGTGGGAATAAACACTTTAAATAATGTTAATAGAGAAAGGAAGATATCACACAATGTGGATATAATTGTTTAATATCAAGGACACTTGAAAATTAGAGTATATATAAAAAGACCATTTTTCTCTGTAGTGGATGTGTAAGTAAGATGCTCGAAGTTGTTGAACTTCCGCCCTGCTTTATATAAGAAATACGAAGAAAATAGAATAGATAAACCGAAAAAGTGTGTCTTGTTTTTTATTGGTGTAAATTCGTTTATTGTAAGGCCAGATTAGGTCACAAGTGGCTTTGAGTGTATGACATACGTCTTAAGTAGTTACAAGAAACGGAAATAGATTGTGATCAGGTTAAATACTGAGTAAAAAAATGATTTTTACTAAATTGGTTAAAATCAATGAAAGTTAAATTGCAGCTTCGTGATGAATGACCCCGACATTGAAAAACAATAGCAGGGAGTCTGATCTTACTGATTCCCGGCGAGCTTAAAGACAATAGAATTTAGGGCCAAAATAATCTCATATGAAGAGCACCCATAATTGTGCTGTACTTCCGGTAAAAACATATATACGGTAGCATGTTATTGCCAACAGTTTACCATAACATTATTGCGTTATCTGTCTAACTAAACACGATAAATAACAGATATTTATCAGACTAACTAGATATTTTTCTGTTAGATTGATAAATAACGAATAAGTATCTAACTTCCAAAAATACTAAAAAGTGCCCTTATGGAAATTTTGCGTAGTAACGCTTTCCCTTTGATATCAACAACTGCGCAGTTCTTTTTATTTCTGCGACAATTGCGGCATAGGCAAGTTGCATGTTATTGTTATGAAATCTATTAATAGTAACAAATTGCTGATGAGACATACAGGTAACTTGTGGATGGTTGGCAAAACATATGGTGGCTGATAAAATGCAAACTTTAGTAAGTTTATATATATAATGACAAACAAATTTTTCAAGAAAAGCTTAGTATATTTGATCATTAGAAAGGTCTTTAAACTCAAATAATTTTACAAACTAAAAAAATCATAACGTTATCCTTTTTTCTTTGTAAAGAGTTAAACTTGGCTAGAAAACTTTTGAAATAACAGTATATAAATAACACATGGGTTTGTGGGTAACAGTAAAAATATCATCCCGAGGAAAATACTGTTCGGGTAACAGTATTTTTACGAAGGATGATATTTTATTATTACCCCTCACTTTTTTTCGTAATGCTAATTTCCCATAGGCCTCTGGGAGTTATTTTTACTGTTAATGCAGGTGTACCACGTGACTAAGAATTTTGTACTGTTACATAGGTAACAGTATTTTTTAAGAGGTCACGTGGTCTATATCCTAAATAAAATGAAATAAAATGGCCGCCATTTTTTCTCTCGATTCATTCTTATTTTCAAGTTTAAACCCCGATAGGACATCAATTTCTCCTCTGGAGTCCCTATGACACTCATAAAATATAGTTGTTTGCACCCTGGTGTGCTTTTCGCGTATAAAATATCTTATTGCTGAATAGTCAAAAAGTGAACATCCGTTTTCAACGGAAGTAATTGCAATGTAAATAATTATGTGTCAAACTGGAACATGCAGACGATTTAAGCATGCAACAAAGGATTATTTAACAAATTTAATCAGTGAAACGTTACAGATATGGTGGACAGACATAGGATATCATCGTTATTTTGTCAAAAACCATGCTAAGAATATTCTGGAAACAGAAGGATCAGATTTCACAGATCATAACCGTGTAAATGGGTTAGTGTTTTGTTTTCTAAACAGAAAACCTAGCTTATTGTATGTTTATGATTTGTAGATATCATCACTTGCTTAAAGAATAAAAGAAAAGAAAACTTCTCAAGTAGGCCTACAGTAAAGTACACTTAAAACTTAAAAGGTAAGGACAGTTTAGGTATTGTTACTCTTGGTTTATTTTTGTTACAGTTAGATTTAGTTGACAATTTCAGATCATCTCAGTATTTTTGTTCGGGGTAATAAAATAAATAACACATGGGTTTGTGAGTAACAGTAAAAATATCATCCCTCGTAAAAATACTGTTACCCTCGGCTACGCCTCGGGTAACAGTATTTTCCTCGGGATGATATTTTTACTGTTACCCACAAACCCATGTGTTATTTATATACTGTTACACACAAACCCATGTGTTATTTATTTTATTACCCCGAACAAATACTGTGATGGCCTGAATTTGTAAACTAAATCTAAATGTAACAAAAATAAACGAAAAGTAGCAATAACTAAACTGTCCTTACCTTGAAAGTTTTATGTGTACTGTAGGCCTACTTGAGAAGCCATTTTTCTTTTATTCTTTAAGCAAGTGATGATAGCTACCAGTCATAAACATACAATTAACTGGGTTTTATTTGGAAAAGAAAACACTAACCCATTTATAAGGTTATGATCTGTGAAATCTGATCCGTCTGTATCCAGAATATTCTTTGCAAGGTTTTGACAAAATAACGATGATATCCTACTGTACAGATGTCTGTCCACCAACTCTATCTGTAACGTTTCACTGGTTAAAATTATTAAATAATCCTTTGTTGCAAGTTTTAAACGTCTGCATGTTCCAGTTTGACACAAAATTATTCACATTACAATTACTTCCGTTGAAAACGGATGTTGTCTTTTTCACTGTTCAACAAAAGGTTATTTTATATGCGAAAAGAACTCTAGGGTGCAAAGAACTAAATTTTATGAGAGTCATTGTTACTTTGGTGATGCCCTAGGCCCTATCGACGAAAATAAGAATGAATCGAGAGAAAAATGACGGTAATTTTCTTTAATTTTATTTAGAAAATAGACCACGTGACCAGATTTTATACTCTTAAAAATACTGTTAACTATGTAACAGTACAAAATTCTTAGTTACGTGGTACACTTGCATTAATAGTAAGAATAACTCCCAGATGCCTATGGGAAAGTAACATTACGAAAAAAGTAAGTGTTAATAATTATAAAAAAATATCCGAGAGTTCTTTTATAAGCAAAAAAAACGAGCATCCGCTTACATTTCAAAAATATAAATACATATGTACATATATAAAGAACTTTCAAATGATATAAAAAACTAAAACATTGGTCCACATATAAAGATAATTTATTAGAATATAAAAATTATGCTGATATATAATGCATATAAATATTTGTTCTTCTTGCAACCAGTAAATCTGCTAAATTCTGGTGTCAGATATTTGTGATGTCATCAGTCAACTGGTCAATTGTTTATGAACGACTACTACAATACTGCCATACACAAATTAAGCATGCGCCAGAACATGCTACATCCGGTTAGTTTAGCATTGCAAAAAAGTGTATATCATATTTGTATCATAGTTTTGGGACCTTTCTGTTGAAAATGTGTCTACATATACGTGCATAGTGCGTAAACTGGAGTGCAGGTATAAGTTCCCCGCAGTCCAGCCCATTGATTGGCTTATTTTTGCTGGGGTTTACTTATTGTGACGGCAGAGAAGGGGAAAGCGATAGAAATATCATATTCAGATGCTCGATCATTGGTTACTGTTTTCTGGGGTTTCATATTTGTGACAACAGGGATCGTATTTTATGTTTGACTATGATACAAAAGAAAACGAACATCAAATAACTCGGCAATCTTATAAATACTCGGAGGCAACGCTCCCTCGTACACATCAGAGAGACTCGTGTTTCATTGCTCTTTCTATTACTTAACTTATATCGGATAAGAAAAGTTTATAATAAACCAATTGTAACTTAATTGTAAGAAACAACACTTATTACTCGGTTATGTCGCATATCTGTTTTTGTCCCCCAGGTACACCATATAGTTGAATTTGATAGACATGAGAGTGTTATATATAAACGTGTATGTCACTGGTTAAATCAATTTGGGATAAATTATAAAACTTGGTGTTACAAAAAAGCGCAAAATGAAGTAAAAAAATGTCTAAATTTCTTAGTTTAAGTATTGGACTTTTATTATCATTATTTTGCCAGGTAGCATGTGCAGAGCCGGAATTAAGTGCAAAAAAAGTGTATCAACTGCTGTCAATGCAACTATCCAATGTTGTTCGTGAAACAATAATCTAAAATCTGAGCTTCAGGAAACTAAGGCAGTTGTTGGTAGACTCGAGAACAAAATCGAAAGTATGGAAGAGAATATATCACTTATGGCAAGTAAAGCGGCAAGCTATGAAGAAGAAAATTCAAAAGCTCTGTTAAATGAAAAGATCCAGTCTTTAGAAAAATTATCTGCGTCTCGGCTTCAAAAGAAATTTAAGACAGAAGCAATTATATTGCGGAAAATGCTAGTTAGCGAGAAGTCACATATGAAAGAAAAATTAATGGCATTTGAACAAAAGTTCAAAAGTTTCCAATCGGAACTAGTAAATAATATAAATGTAGTTAATACCACAGTTGACAGTTTAGAAAATTCAATTTTCGAACAAAACCTCATGCTAGTAGCAGTAATGAACAAACTCCAAAGTCAATTAAATGAAACAGACCTTCTCATGCAAAAAATGAATATAGATTTAGAAAATAAACTAATAGAATCGGACGCTAGAATAAAAGATGGGAACATGGAATTAGCTGAAAATATCAATGAAGTTGACCAGCGTCTAATCGCTGCCAAGTCAAATTTGCAAAGTACATACAATGGGCTAAACAAACGGCTCAATAGCGCAGAGAGTCAACTTCGATCAGTCTTGTCAAAGCAAGGTAAAAGAAGAATTCTTTTCTTTTTTATACTTTCATACTATTTGGTGCAAATAAAGTATTTTCAAATTAAATTTTCACGAAACATATCTTCTGCATAAGTGTTGGTTAACTGAATGCTGTATGTCTACTAGTTTTCTTTGTTTTTAGTTCTGTTTTGTAACCAGAGTAACAGTGTTAACCATTAAACAATCCTGATATTTCATCTTCATACATTACATTATGAGATAACACGGTTGTATAAGTCAACATGCTGTTGATGCTTCCTCAAAAAAATATTATTTGTCCTATTTCATTTTTACTGACATGAAAATTACCTACAAACTCAAAATTGAAAAAAAAAGAAAATGTATTCTACACAAGTTTTCAACGAAATGCATATTAGATAAATTAATATTGCTCGTGTTTCTGTAAAAGATATCTAAGAATGATGATACTAAGTAGCTGATAAGTTTGATATACCGATGAGTTTGATAAACATGTGGTAGTAATATATAAGAAACATGTAAATATATATTGTTTATTAATTACTGTAACTATTACAGACAGACAGGAAGACACATTTTCTAATCAGATCAGTACTTTAAGCAGCCGAATCCCTGTGGAAGAAGGTTAGTCCTAGGAACACAAGTGTTTATGTTTTTAAATGGCATTATGCGTTCTTTTGAAGTCTTTATTTTAACACGACAGCTTCATGTATAAGCGGTCCATATTTCAATGTACATATGTTTGAATACAAAAGTCAAATTTCACTAATTTGAATCCGGATATGATTATTCAAGAAAATACTACAATATTTGGTTTTGTGAAATATGTTCTATTTTCAATTTTGAGATCGGGTTAAAGTTATTATTTTTTGTCTGTTTTAAAATTGAACAAATATATATTCTTAGACATTTAAAACAATGAATTTTGACATTTAAACTTTTATATTATAGTTCTCTCATAAAAGAGAAGAACCATGCTCCACACAACGGTAAAATGGGCTGCTTTGTTTATTTGCAGTTACACATTATACTTGATTCTATCTAATGATATAATTACAAGAAAAAACATTCACTATTAACAAACATTTTATACTTTTTGTATATAATTAAATAATATCCAAACTAACTATTCCTTTTTCTCTTCTTAATCAATAAAAATTATTTTATTCTTTCTCAGCCAGAAAGGTTGCATTTTCAGCTATACTTACGAAGAAACAAAGCTATTATGTCAAGAACGAAAGAATAGTGTTTGATCACGTGATATATAGTCACGGCGGAGGATACAGCGCCTCAACGGGGATATTTACAGCGCCAAAATCAGGAACGTATTTGTTTACTTATAATATACAATCATCAGTTTTAGGCGACGCACATGTTGTTTTGAAAGTGAATTGGTTCACCACAACTAGCGTCGTTGTAGACAAAGGTGCAGATAATAATAGCGGAAACTCAGGGATAGGTTACGTTCGGAAAGGTGAAAAGGTTTGGCTAGCGACTGCTAGCTCAGATAGTGTGTTTTTCATTTCGCCTTACAGGACAACCGTTAATGGCATCTTGATTGATTAAAATAAAGTACCATGAATTGCCATATAAAAAGCATGATCAAATGTAATATGATTATATATTCCTTCTGACTAAAGTTCGTATCCTCTTTTGTTTTATTTTTAGTATAGCAGGAGCTGATTTTAATCACATTGTTATGATAGATTTGCAATGCAGTCTCGGAAATTGTTTAATTATTTGATTTTATTTGATTTGAAGTTAATCCCTTTGAAAACCAAATTGTTGTTCCATTTAAATGCAAATAAACATACAAATATTAGTTTTGGCCGTCTTTCATGTGAGCAAAGTAATTCATATTCTTATAAGTATTGGTTCACGCAGATTTAATTTAAATTAGTGGATGAAATTACATTTATCCAAGGAAATTGATCAATTTCTCAAAATTCTAATACATCTAATTCATTCTATCAGCACAAATTTGTCATTTAATACTGTCTTTTTAAATAACTTATACTTGCATTGTTTAAAGATTTAAAACATTATTTCAACCACTATGGTTAGTGTTTGTAAAACCAACTTTAATTCCATTTATCTTTTGCACGACTGCATCACGTCAGACACCTTTGTTCCCATTAATATTGACTTACAAACATTATTCTCACTAACCAGATAGAAAAATCCTTAAATGTTACTAAAAATAGCGGTGTTGGAAAATCTTATCTCACATGGGCTTATCTCACACTCAACGTGCAGCAGTTCTAAATAATACGCGATTCACTCCTATTTTAACAAAAATTAAACGTCAAAAGGTCAAAATGTATTAAAAATTTGTAATCTAATCTATTAAATTGTCTACGGAATCAAAATAGATTGATATTAACTTTCACACTGCAATGAGTCCTACTCTACCTAGATCCGCCCTTTCCAATAACGATCTGTTACTAAAAATAGCACACTTTAAAATATCGAAACGTTCTTCGTAAAATCGGATATTATGACACTTTGCCTGAAAAACATTCATGTTTTTTGTTATGATAACGATGCTTTTTGATGACGAATCTCATTTTGATATATTTTAATTGAATATTCGGCCAAAATAACCGAAAAAGTAGAAAAATCTTTGCAAACGGTAAACGCTTTTTTGTCAACCATTGAAGTATGGACTGAATTCCTGATAAACACTTATATTATGGCACTTTCCGTTTTTAATATCGATGTGTTTCATCATGATAACCTTGCTTTTTCATGAGGGGTCTCATATGAATTTATTTTCATTAAGTTTTTCACACATAAACTTGGTCAGAAGATTTTTTTGCGGACGTACATAATGCTTTTTAATCATAGAAAGTCAGGCGCCTAAGCCCCGCCCCCTTTTCAAAACTAGGTACGTTGTAATGGGCATAGCAAGTAGATTCACTGATATTTGTGTGTTCAGGTGAGTGAGAAAAATAATCAACCATTGGGTTAGATAGAGGATAGGGAAATCCCAACCCTCGGGCAATCGGTTCCATCGGGAACTCGCCAAGGCTCGTTCCCGATGGAACCGATCACCCTCGGGTTGGGATTTCCCTATCCTCTATCTAACCCAATGATAGATTCTATTAATCTATACTTAGCCAGGATATTGTTTATAAATTATTAGTCAAATATATTACCGATTTCATACAATTATTATTCTCATGAATTATTTATTACAGTTTTGCATTATTCAAAACTGTATAAAATCGGTTTTTCCTTTCATGAATTTTTCTCTTTTTTGTATAAATGAAGCAAATATCTAAATAAATCTTGGCAGCTTTATATTAACTATATCTTCTGTTAAGAAGATGTGACTTATTTTCAGCACAATTTGCCAATTCCCCTTCATTATTTTTAAGAAATCAATAAATGTGTTTCCGCTTTAAAAGCTTTAGTTTCGATTTCGTTAAAGCTTTTTAAAGGAGAAATGCTTATAATCATTGTAAGGATATACAAGTAGTTGTCATTTTGTTCCTTTACTTTTTTTGTAGATAAAAGATAGATAAATAAAAGGACATGTGTGAATTAATTTTTCACCATAGAATGAAAAACTTAATCATATCAATTACATATACATGTATATATAAGCAATTAAGATTCCACTTTATATGATTTTTGTTTCTATGTTATTGCATACTATTTAAATTGTATTACAATTGTATTGTTACTCTGTAAATACCGTCATCTTTGGGGGGAATAAAAGTATCTATCTATCTCTATTATGTACAACTAATTAAGCAATTGTTCGTGAGTTTTGTATGTTTTTATTAATTTGCATTATTTTAGCTACATTTAATTAAGATTTGACATTTTCACATACATTGTCTGTGTTTTCATTTGCTTATTTATAACAGTATACCTCACGTGATTAATATATGATATATTCTAATGTTACGTCAGAGAGTTTTGACATAAAGTTATAGTGTACTTATTCTATAGACGCCGTCCATTTTGAACAAATAACTATTGGTATTCAATGGCATCAGCTGTTCCACTACAGTCTTCCGTTACGCATTTAGTTTATTGACATTGTTTTATAAGTAAAAAATAAAATTTCTTTACAGCAATGTGTCATTGCTTTATAAATATTTGATTTGAAGTGGTAAATGAACTCTTGAAAAAAATGCATACACTATTGTCATGATTGTTATTTGTGTACTTGTGTATGTTATGAAAATCGTGGTCCGGTCACTAAACGATTTTTTGGGGGTTTTTTTACCTGAAAAAGCTATATCGATGTAAATTTAAATAATTTACAAAATAGTATTGTTTGACAAGTTAACATCACGTTTCGGCTCACGAAGCATGCTTTACTGTTCTGAGGAAGTAAGACTTCAGGGGAAGTAACCTCTGCAATGGTTTATTCCACATGACACTATCGGTTATGGTCATTTCATGTTTAACAAACTAAAACAAAATGTTTTTATGGGCTTTTATTTTGGGGGGTGTTGTTGGTATTGTTGTCGATTTAGTTGTTGTTTTTTTTTTTTTTTTTGTTGGTTTTTTGTTGTCGTTTTTTAGGAGGGCTGATTGTTAGGCCACAGTGAAATTTGCTATACAAAGTTAAATCAGGCAGGAATACAATGGGGTTTTACATACACATTCGATTGAAATTATCTAAATCACAAAATGATGAAAAAAATAATAAAGATCAACAAGGCAAAGGAAACGTTCACAGGACGCACCCCCCCCCCCCCCCTGCGACACACCCAAGTAGGGCACCCAGAAGGTTCCAAATCAAAACCGGGAAAACTTGTTGAAATTGACAAACTCAAAATATAAATGTTGACTGTACGGTTTTCGCTTTTAATTATATTAAGCAGATATAAATGAAGAATTACCAAAAAAACACCCGTAACTGAGTCATGACTCGTATGCACTGTCAATGAACTAACAACTGCTTTGCAGAAAATACCTTTTTGATGTTGTTTAATAAATAAGAAGCATTTTAATTATATTTTACAATTTTCATTGTAATTTATTTCTCTCACCTATATCCGATGTATTGTCTTCAGCGGATAATGATACCATTCGCATCTGCAAATAGAATTTCTTCTTTAAAGTCACTTGATTAAATAATTACAGTAGTATAGTTGGTATTTTTAATCAAATTGATTATAAATTAAATTAAAATGACTCATCAAACCGTGATTATCGAGGGAATAATAATTAATACATGAAAAATACTTGAAGAGTTTGTTTGTCTAATATGTGAAGTGTTGACAAGTTTTGACAAGTTTAAATATATTTTCTACTTTGCAGCTTGGACTATTTATTTTTTATCAATCACCACTAGCTCTTGCCATAATAATATTGGAGTATTTAGGATAACTGATTATTATGGCATTGCTGTTCTTGTATATAGATTATATGTTAAATCTTGAAATACTTTCACTTAATTCTATGTATTATAAAATATGTTTTCTGCATCTTTGAATAGCTATTATATATAAAATTTAAGAAATACAGTACGCTCAGCGCGGCTTTTGCAAAACCCGCGTGACCCCGCGGATGAGGTTTACCGCGGACGAAAATTTGCTCAGATATTGTCCGCGTGACCCCGCAGACAGAAAATTTTCACCACCGAGGACATAAATCGGCGGCTGAAACCGTTTGTCCCGCGGAACGCAGCGGTAAATTGCGGAGGAACGCGGCGGTCAAACACCGGTCAACGTGGTGGAAACCTAAAATTTTAAAATTTAATTACTGTATTTCAACATCAGTATACGTACGTACTGTAACATGCACTGTACATATAACTATATGTAAAATTTGTTTGTTTGCTTTCTTTTTTGTTGTAATAAACGTACATGTACAAATGCAGTGTATTTCTTGTTCTTCTTCTTGTTATTGTGTTGGGTAATGTATGATATGTATTCGACATCAAGATAAATCATTGTCGTCGCAACTTCATGGTAGTGAGAAACTTGAAGTTAAATAATGAAAAATTCGGCATATGACATTTATGAAAATGTTACTACAACAATTTATATGCCAGCTTTTGTTTCTTATTTAAAAACTTTGAAAACGTAACTCTCAACAATTTATTCAGGCAATATTCCAGGACGTCTCTTTAAATTGTCAGATGCGTTTTACTGTTCCTGTTTATTTGCATGTTGATCATAAAGTCTTATTTTTTTTTTTGGAACATTAAAAGAAAGCGTTTATTTCACAAAATATACATAAAATGATATTCTTGATTTGGTGGGTGCTTTGGCTTGGGTATCACAATGTTGGCTGTACCTTCTGGATGGTAAGCTGCTGGTTTATGGTGGTGAAGAAAGACGTGCTTTCGTCACTAAATATCATGTCGTCAAGGGAATCATTCCGGTTGATAAGTCATTGACAAATTAAAACGCGTTTCTCTTTATTTACATCTCGCACCATCTGTCCGTATCTCGGCCTAGATGCCGTATAACCTAGGGATTTAATAACTTTCCGTGTGGTTGTCAATGATAAGTTATAACCATCAGTCATAAGTTCTTTATGAACATCTCTGCATGATTGTAAGGCATTTAACTTTAAAGATTTTTCAATAAGGTCAGCGTCTCTCTGTGAAACCTTTTTACACTCACTCACTTTTGACTCGATCTCGCCTGGGTTAAATGACCCATTCAGATACTGGCGAATCCAATAGTCAATGTTTTGTCTGGATAAATAAACTCCTTTAGACTCTAAATTCCTCTGAACTTGATTATTTTTCAAACCACTTGTGTACAGCCGTACAATTTCAAGTTTATCAAAATGTGTCACTTTAACCATTTTTAAGTTTACATTATACGACCTTTTTAAACTTTATTTATATAAAGACCGATGTAACTCACTTAATTGTAAACTTACACGTTATAAAGATAATAGTCTTAACTCATAGAAACTAATAGAAAACTCGTAATATCTAGCTAATTTTAAAGACGCAAATTAAATGTAAAGCATTTAAAGAACTCTCTTTGTGTAGCACACACGAATAATGAACATTTATGTATAATACTACTGTTTAAATACATATTAAGTAGCGGCGACATGGCCCCTTTTCACACATACAATATCTGACAATATAGAAAATATGACAATATACAATATCTGACAATATACAATATCCGACAATATCTGACATGATGGCAAAGAGAACCTTTTTGAATTTGTGTCAAACAAATATACGGTATGTACAGTATACAAAAACTTTTTGTCATGCATATTTCTAATGTCCATTTTCGACGGGGTTTTTACTGTAAAAAAACACAAACAAACAAGTCCACCCGTTTTTAAAGAATATAATTGCATACAAATAAAATCTTATAGATGGTTTAAATATCTTTTTCTTTTATTTCTAATATATGTACATGTATTTTATTTATGTCTTGTCTTGTATTCACACTCATCGACCTCTTACAGGACATGTACTGTAGCGTCAGTCATCATTAAGAAATTAGCACAAATGTCCTTTTTTTGCTAAGTATCATATTTATGGCTCCCATATAGTTTAACAGCAATAATACTTTGAGAACCACAAGGAATGAAAAAGTAAGGTTGACAGTGATAAATGACGATTTCAGTTGTACAAATATTGGTATGTGGACGAATAGTTTTGTGGACGTTTATAACAAAAATATTAAAAACAACAACAAAAACAGGTACAGCTGTAATTATTTTTATTTCAAATTCCGTTCAAAAAATTTAACGTATAATAACATTTAAAGAGACGATTGTGGTCAATTTTCAAGTCATTGTGTAAAAAAGATGACGTTAAAAAAATAATAAAACGTCTATTATTTTTGGAGGTTAATTTATACTGACCAACTGACCATGGCGTTCCCCCGCGGGAAACGGGTGACTGATTTTTTCGACACTCAACTGTGTTTATATTAGCTGAGTATACTTAGCGTTCAGAACGAGAATCATTTTCTGAGTCAGTGTTGTCCATATCCACCAAATATTTCCATTTTTATCGGCATCAAATGATTCAACATATTAAGTTAATATATAATCGAAAATATCTTTTTGGTCCATGGTATATACAAATACATGTATTATATTTTTTGTGTCTGTGTGGCTGGATACCGAGGAGGGCAGACACTGAAATTAAGAAATTGTTTAGCCGGGAGTGGTCGATAATTCAATTCTAAATATTTGAAACAAATACTTTTACACAAGTACTAAAGGATGGACGTTGATGAAAGAAGCAGTTTGCGTTAACTGGTCCTATAGAAATGAATCTGGAAGAAAACTGTATAATTTTTTATTATGATTATGTTCCCATACACCAAAAAATCACACTCGGAATATATAAATATTTAGAAAAAGTGATCCCTCGGAAGCATTTAAAACAGCAAAATTAAATTAAAATTGCAGACTCGCTTTGATTGAGTCTGTACATAAAAATAATGAAAAAGTGCAACAACCCTGACGCCGCTTAGCCCCGGCTTGAGCGGTACTCAATTTTCAACACTGAAAAGTGCTTGAGTCAATGATCCTGAAGGCCGCTTTATTCCTCTAGAAAAAGGATATTTCACCAACGAACAATTATTGACAGTGCTTAAAATATCCATTAAGTTTGTGTCGGTCACAAATTTAACTATTTTTCTGCAAAATACATTCAAAGTTTTGTAGCAGTTGTAAATGCCTTATTTCAGATTTTCGAACATTTTGTGAAGAGCAACTTATTCATAAAAATCACAGGGGGGACACAGTGTTTGGATGGTATATACTGCTTAATGGTGACCTTAAAGTGAGATTTAAGTCATAACCTTAGAATATGTATATAAATATAGACAAGGGGCATAACTCGGTAGATAGAGAAGTTTCGATCACCCACAAATTCATGCCAGATTTCCCTCTAATAAATTTTAAAAAATCCTCAAACTATACTGTGTTGCATAGCTTATTCAATCCACAATTGATCAGCACTATTTCTATTCTGATTCCCTTAGCCCACTTTAATAAATTTATTTCAAGCCGTTAACTTCTGTCACAAAATTGCTTACTCGTACGAGATGTCGCAACAACAAATATGCGGGTAAAATGTCAATTTTAAAAGGGGGCCGTAAAAATAAACGCATGCAAACAATACCGCAACATAGTTTCTATTACCTACCTGCGAAAATAGTCGTTAAGCGCTCTTAAATTTGTCTGTTTCAAACTAATACTTCAAATCAGAAATCTGCTTCGGCGAAGACATTTTGGAAACTCTGGTCAAGTGATAAAACCGGTGTATCGAGACCTTTCAGTTGTTCTCTATTTACAGAGTAATGCCCCTTGTCTATATTTATATACATATTATAAGGTTATGACTGAAAACACATTTTAAGGTCACCATCAAGCAGTATCTATCATCCAAACACTGTGTGTGCCCCCTGTCAGTTTCGAGTACACTATGAAAAGCAAGATCACTTAAGAAGGGCGACGTTCAATGAATGCATCCCCAATCTGAAAGAGCACTTGCCTTTTAAACACGCGGTGATATGGTTCCGAAATATTCGAATGAAAATTACAGGAAATCAAGTAAGTAAGAGCATTTAGCAAGGGAAAATCCTTTTGTATGATTTTATTTTCTCTATAAAAGCAAATACAACCAAGATTCACGGCACACCTTTACTGAGAACCGTGCAAACATATTTTCGAGGCTTCTTCATAGTCTAGCGGCTGAGTAACTCGGTGACTTGGAATTACGTGCACTTCACCAATGTTGTTTTGAGTATCCAATTTAAAATCCTACACAGCTTTGAATTCTGCAAAGTGTAGATGCAATCCAGCAAGTCTATGGCTAATCTATTTAATAGCTTAACTCACACAATCAATATCGTTAGAATGAGATAGACTTAAGGTCTTTTCCAACCAATCGAATGTTTGAAAGTAACCATATGAGCCGCGTCATGACAAAACAAACGTAATGCGTTTGCGACCAGCATGGATCCAGACCAGCCTGCGCATCCGCGCAGTCTGATCAGGATCCATGCTGTTCGCTTACAAACCCTATTACAAGTAGAGAAACTGATAGCGAAATATTGTGCATTCCAATGCATTTGGGGACTTTACGTTGCAGTCAAACACTTTCATGTGTGTCCAAATTAGCTGAACATACTTAGCATCAAATGATCAATAAAACATGTAAAATTAATGTAAATTAGTTTGTGCCCCTTTCGGCCTAGGGTATACGCAAATACATTTATCTGTCTAAAGCTTATCAAGGAAACGTTTATCAGCTTTTGAGATCGAAGAGATCAGAAAACTTTGATTTTTTAATTGTATTTTAGCTCATTTTTCGGTAAAATATCTTAAGTGAAATCAAGGAACAATGCCAACAAAGCTTGAGTTTCGAGTAAACTATGAAAAGCAAGATCCCAACGTAAGGGCGGCATTCAATGAATGCATCATACAGAAACAGCACTTTCCCGTTTTACTGTAATAAAATGTCCGGATTAAAAAGTACAGGAAATGAATTTAGTGAGAGCATGAGTCCATGGCTATATCGTTAATGAAGGTGAGTCGGAATAACTTCATTGCTTTTGGTTTAAATATTCAATTCCAAAAGTCTAACTTTGAGGAAGCTATTTAGCCAGTTTAAGGAAAAATCTGTGTAACAGCTTAACTCACACGCTTACTCTTGTTAGACTGAGAAGGACCTGAGGTCTTTCCCAACCAATAAATGCTTGAAAGTAACCATATATCGTCCATGTATCAATGTAAGTTAAGAACCAAAAATAAATCAAACCATATGTATTTTATTATGAAGTATAGTCGTGTAATTTCACCTATTTATAGCTTCTATCAGGTTCGAAAGCAACCCGTATTTATTGATGTCGTACCCCTAACTGATACAGAAAACGTTAGCAAAGAAGTGTTAAACATTTATTGAATTCGTAAAGATATGATAGCATAAGATCTTAACCAGTTATGAATGATTTAAAGCAAGAAAACAGATTACTAGTAATGCACTTCTATTGTCCTTGAGTTAATAGTGGCAACCAGAACAGTATGTATAATATATAAATGCACATGGCACTCGTATTGACAAAAACTTTGTTGTACCATTCAAAACTTAATTTTATAAGAAAAAAATTACGTTAAAGAAAATGCCTCAACTTGGGCAATGCATTGTATTTTGATTATCATGGATTTGTAAAACTAGAGGGACAAAGACGGAGTTTAGTGCTAAATTAGTGTAAGAACTGTTGTCAATCCGAATATATACAATGTGGTTCATGAACATTAAATTCTGAGATCTAAGTAAACAGAAAGTTGGGCAGTTATTGATAAACTAGAGAAAAAAAATCGATATTACTGATGTTAATGTTTCAAGAATAACGAGTAAAACAGCAACATATGATAACAAAATTTCAAAGTCTCTTTAAAATGAAAGATTCTAAGCCATTGAAGTTTTATTTGCGTCTCGACTTCAAAAGAAATTTAAGGCAGAAAAAAATATCATTGCGGAAAATTTTAATGAGAAGTCACTCATTAAGGAAACAATCGGACATTCGAACAAAGTAAAAGTCTTCCAATCGGAACTTAAATAAATCAAATGAAATCCATTTTTTTTATCAGTTATTGAAAAGTATGCAAAGTGCATATGCAAGAAATGAATATAGATTTCGAAAATTAACTGATTTGAACGCAAGAATGACACAAGGCGACGTGGAATTAGCTGGACAATGGTCTGTGTCTGACCGCTGCCAAGACGAATCTTAACAACCAAGAATAAGATTCTGTCAATCTCAACAAAGCAAGGAATAAAAAGTTCCATCATTAAGAGCATAATTGTCTATTCTTTTAATATTTTCATTTAAATTATAGGGTTCAAACACTTTTCTATAATAATGACTTCTTTATGAGGATCAATGCGTTAAATGCTATATGATTTCACCAGTTTTTCTATGGCGACAAAAGCATGATATGGTAATCCAAAGGAAAAAGGGCATAATATTGTAAATCTATAATATTATTGATTAGAGACATGTTGCCGTTGGTACCAAAATGCAAATACAAATTCGGGATTTTTAATGGCGGCACAGTAGTTAACGAAGGATGATCTCTATAAGATTGAATTATTAACCTGAGAATCCTAATTTGATTGTAATATCTTCTTTCTGAACAATGACCTTTTTGCATCATCCGAGTAGACGACTATGACAGCTTTTGAATATATTGTATCATTTGACACATGTAAGGCGCAATAAGCAGCGTTTGCTGTCGGGTATGGATCCCAATTATGTCTTCAGTCAAGCCCTTAAATGTTATTTGGTGATAATCAAACACTATGCAATTTTCACGGGGTATTTTCTAAAGATATTAATTTTGAGCCGAAACGAAGTCAGTACATGGCAACCAATGAAAATCTAAATCTACAGTAACCTTGGGCAATATGAAAGGAAAAGGTTCACCTAAAATGTGCTTTTATGCCAATAAGGGCGCCGCCTTTCAAGCCGTCTTATAGGGGCTAATGCATCCTTGTACCCGTCTTCGTCTCTGTCTACTTTGAAGGACCACTTACCTCGTCTTGAGTCAGGACAACGTTAGCAAGAAGATATATGTTTTGTTTTGTTTGGTTTTAAGACGTAAGTAACATGAATAACTTCTTTCATGCAGGAATATAAATAAACGGGTACTTCCTAATTGCGCTTGAAATAATACACATGTCAATAACAATCCATAGTGTTATATGTTATAGAGAAATATTTCTTCATGTAAACTTGATTTCTTTTGCTTCTATGTCGTATACATTTTCTTAAGTATATATCTCGAAGGCTATTGCTTAGAGTTTTATTAACCTATTCAAGATAGGTGTGCAATGCAATGTAATGCCGCATGTAAGAGGACTCACATATGAACAAAGACTAAGGGCTTTGAATTTACCAACTCTTGAATACAGATGTCAACGTGGAGATATGATACAAGTTTTTAAACTTATTCACAAAATAGACGATTTTGACTATGAAAAGTTATTCAAATTATCTGTTACAAATCATGAAATCCGAGGACATATTTATAAATTAGAAAAGTTAAGATCACTAAAGGCAATAAGACAAAATTCCTTCACTTATAGAGTCTAAAACGAATGGAACCTACTTCCCAGTGAAATAGTTTTATCAAAGAATGTAAATGCGTTCAAATCTAAATTAGATAAACACTGGCAATGGAAGAGATTTAAAATGGACAATATATATTAGATAGACCAATACCGGAGCGGACGACACTGAAAACGGAACTCGAGGGTAATGATAGTCCGTTAGGGGACTAATAAAGTTTCCCAAGCATCACAAGGTATCACAAGGTATGTCTTCGCAACAAAATTAAATTTTAATTAAATTATTTTTATTTTCGGGTATACATACACGATTAACTTTTAATTATTATTTCGTTTATAAGAAAGGAGGGAATTCTGAATTTACAGTACCTCTTTTTGAAAATCTTGTACCTTATTTTTAAGCAGCACGTATCTAATTTTTAAGCAGCACACCTCAAGATTCATTCTAATTTTCACGACTTTTTTAATGTTTCAAAAAGTAAGATATTGTCAAGTGAGCAGAGAAAAAAATTCACACATCGCAAACGTCATTTAAAATTGAAATATGCCAATTGAAGACCTATTCACTTTAAATTATTCAAAAGAAATTATTTAAAGAAAATGATAAGCTGTAATTTGTAAGTAATGAAAGCTGCGCTATAGAAAAAAACAATTTCAGCATTTATAACTATTAAGTATTTCTAATGGGATAAATCTTTAAATTTCCGTTATTAAAAGAAAAAAAAACACACTAAAATAGCCATTTTGTGATTTCTGTAAAAAACCTTCAAGCTTTCTCCTTAAACAACGAAGATTGCAATGAATCGCATTATAACCATTAGTGTTCAGTCATTTAAAAATGTAAATATTTAAATCAATATATTCTGAATCAACAAAAAATATTATTATATTCAGAGGAAGTTGTTTTACGATATACAAACAGTTTTTAACATACGTAGGTATTGAATTAAACGAGAAGTTATCGAGAAGTGTCCCATAATCAATGTTAAAAGAACAATATTAGACATTGAAGACTTCTTTTTATTCGGTATGTCGGTATTAAAAATAATTATTTTGTATTGTATATGAAATCTCATTGTAAATAACTCAATGTCCGTTATAACAGGAATAACTTACTGTTAATAACAGATTCAAGTACTTTAATTGATTATCTCCCGTTTCAAGCGTTAAGAGGAATCAGTGTATAACACGATATCGTGAAGGCATAGTTAACAGAACAGCCTCTTTGAAACACTCAAAGCGATTTTTTAATGTAATGTATCCCAAGACTTGAAGCACTTTGATTCTTATATAAAGTTTCGGCATATAATAAACCATTTAATTTAAAGAATCTATCAAAACTTTTAATGTGATGGCAAATAACTGTAATGCGTAATGCAAAACAAGCGCGTAATAAATAAAACCTGCTTTTTGGAATTTATCTTGAGTAGTGAATATATTTAGACTAAGTCTTTGGTTCAAAGAAAAAAACACTAGATAATAAATAGAATTAAACAAAAGGTTGCTGACCAATGACATATCTTAGAAGAAATGACAAGCTGTGTTATCTTTAAGGTAGACCTGATCTAAGAAAGACAGCACATGCAACAGCCCGATGATGTAATGCTTTTTATAAGAAGAGTTCAATCTTCAAATTTATAGATATTACAGTCAATGATTCAGCCAATGCAATTTCGTTAAGTAAATGAATTCTTCGATATTTAAACAGAATTTTACAACGTTAACTGTGTAGATCTTTGTTCAGTGAAAATAAAAAAGTTAAGTAAGACCAACTACATGAATCTTGTTTTAATAGTGTATGTAGAATATTGATCTTTTCTATAAGTGTCACTTGTATTTAAATTATTTTAAGGATAACTCTTCAAACCTTTTCACGTGATACTAACATGATTACCTCCCATTATAAATATCTATACGCCAAAGGTAAACCTTAAATCAAATTACTTGTGAATCGGGTTTTCTGCTACAGATTTTAAAAAACTAAAATGTGAAATTGCGTTGTAAACCCTGAGTACCAAAATGTGTGTGTTGCTGTTATATGTTGCAACGCCGCTAAATGTCGCACCATTGTCGATAAATGTCGCAACCGCCGCTTTGTGTTGTTAATGAGGTCGCACGATTTTCCCCTTGCCGTCAAATGTCGCAACACTACCTTTTCATGTAGCAAAATGTATAATTATGATAAAATTTAGCTAGCTAGTGGTATTAATAAATGACAATAAACATTGAGTAAAAGTATGAATTATTTAGTAACATTGGGCATAAACGATTGTCCCGATCCATCTGCTTATAAAAGATGAAAATTGTTTTTTAAAGTGGATTGTTCGATAATTGAAATATTTCAAAATAAAACAAAAGAAACATATCATTTTGATGTTCTTACAAAATATTTCTTTGAACAAAAATGTTTATTCTATATGATGTAATATGACATTTATATGATGAATTACTAATATTTTGTTCTACAACAATTTATCATCAACATCCACATATAATTCTTTCAAAGTTTGTTATCACACACGATATTTGATATTATCAACATCAATATCTATGGTATTGCATACTTTCCATATAAACCGTTTCACTTTAAATATCCTTTTTGCTTGCGATTAAAATATAGTATGCAATTACGCTACATGTTAGGTGCATATAATACTCATCTTTTAAGTACATGTATATTGTTTTGCTTAGTTTTCCAAATTCATAACTAGACTAGTTTCCATCTATCGATGTGGGTTCGAATCCCGCCAGGGACTTGGGATTATTTCATGTTAAGAAGCTATCCAGCTAGCTGACGGAGCATCGGTGGTTCTACTCAGGTTCCTGTTTCGGCACGGATGGGGCACTAGAAGCTTTCCTTCACCAGTAAAGTATAAACCTACCGTGTTGGTGTGACGTTTTAATAACTGAAAACTACTAAAAACTTGCATTTTCAATTAAAAGATCTTAAACCTAATTATGATAAATTCATTTCTTATTTTCTCTTTATAAAAACCTATCAAGAAGTTAAAAAGTTCAAATCAGGTTTTTATTCTATATGCAGGCTTTTTGGAGTCTACATTAGTCCTAATTAAGATTTAATTGACAACTCCTAATAATATCTTATTTCTCTAAATTAGGTTTTAAAAACTCCTTGTTAAGATTTTTGACAGAGATTAAAATTAGGTATTAATGACAGTTGTGACTTTCCATAGTATTGTGGAAACGATGACTTGAGTTGTTCAGATATGTTTTCTAAAACGTAGTTTATACTATGGTGGCTGATTTGTGCCATTCGTGTTTTCACCCCGCGACCCCAACAAGTTAAAATGGCGGAGGCGTGGAGCGACCAACCAAGCGAAAAGTCGAGAATTAACACGTTGAAATGGCAGGGGCGCGGGACGAAAACACGAATGGCACAAATCAGCAACCATATTATATTGTGTATTATGGTATTGAATCGGTGATTCCAATAATGTACGTTGTAGAGTTCACCCGTGCAATATTGTGAACTTTTGGACATTTGTTCAGAGTTGTATTTTTTTTCTTATTTGTTTTGTTTGTTTTATATGTATTGTTTGATTTTATTAACATACTGATTATATGGTCAATGCATACAATATATTAATTTTCAATTGATTTTGGGTAAATTCCGGGAGATGTTCACGGTAAGGCTTAATCTAATTTATTGTGTGTCTATGAAATAGTTATGCGCAATATGGTAAATTACGGGTTTATAATTTCTAATTGTCCTACGTGTTTTAAGAGAGAGAGAGAGAGAGAGAGAGAGAGAGAGAGAGAGAGAGAGAGAGAGAGAGGGGGAGAGAGAGAGAGAGAGAGGGAGAGATCGCGTAGGATTTTTTTTTCTCAATATTTTTTTTCAAAACATTTTGAAGCTAAGCTTGTTTTTTATGTTGTTTTAATATGTTTGTGCTATTTTTTGGTAAAGTCTTTTGTCTTTTTTTAAAAACAAATGTTAAGTTTTTCTCATTCCGAATCACCCGAGTACTTTAACCATTTCTGACATTGGGTTGCACCGGCTAGGAATAAGATAAGAACAATCTTAACCTCTACTATATTCTGGTATTACTCATGTACTTAAATTCATTGTGGAGCACGTTAATAGGAATCAACCATCCCTCGGTTTGACTTAAGGAAATCATATTCTGACAGATATATATATATATAAATATTCGTGAAAAAATGATATTTGATGAGAGATCTCCAGTAGAATTTTATAATCATTGTTAATTATTCCAATCTGTAGGGAACTTCTATAACATGATATACTTTTGTAGATGCATGTTCGGTTTATAATACACTGTATTGCTTTATATCAAATATGTCACATATATCATTAAATCGTTTCGTAACATATTATATCATTTTACTTCTTACATTATAGTGTTCAGTCTTAACCATAACGTGGACGTTTAAATGAAAAAAATCAATAACATATGGTGGCTGATTTGGTACAATTTGCGAGATAACACAACCTATATCGTTATCGCATTTTCGTCTTGTCGTCTTGTCGATAGCGAGCGCAACAAACTGCACGTTGTCGTGCGGCGCTTTTTCGATATGTCGCCCAGTCGCTTGGCTTATATACCCAATCCTTCGATTAAAGCCGAGCGACAATGTGTATTGTGACAACACGCCCCACGACAACGTGCCAGTTTGGCGTACATCGTTAGCGATAAGACGAAAGTCCGACAACGTGCCGTTTGACGCTTTTCGTGTTGTCGCTAGCGACAACAAAACGCACAAACGTGTTCCAAATCAGCCACAATACCATATAAAACTATATCTTTTTCAGCAACAAAATTATGATAGTTCGATAACTTCAAGGTCAAACCTTGAAAATATGTTGTAGCAAAGAGTTTCTCTTAAACACACATACGGTAGGGTTTTTGGCCGTTTAGCGATGACATCAATGCAAGCGCATTTCGCTTTTATGGCAATATCTTTAGTTCAATGAATTTGGAAAATTTATATTGAAATTATAAATTTTTCAGCAGATATTTAGCTTTATACACTTTAAGATCCCCTCCCCGCTTCCTTCTTGTTCAATATATTTTACTTCAGACGTTGTTGTATAAGTTAAAGTCTAATTTTCTTGAATAATTCGTTACATTTAATTCCAAAAAGTGCGGTATGATACAAGACGTCAACCTTCAACACAGTACGTAAAATGTCTGTGTAAAGATGACCGGTCATTAAAATACTAGAACAAACTCGTGTTGTGCCCTATTTCTTATAGTAATTCAACTTTATTTCTTTTCATGGAACTAA
The DNA here is from genome assembly GCF_026571515.1 of Ruditapes philippinarum. Taxonomy (NCBI): domain Eukaryota; kingdom Metazoa; phylum Mollusca; class Bivalvia; order Venerida; family Veneridae; genus Ruditapes; species Ruditapes philippinarum. The sequence continues at coordinate 18,213 of NW_026862722.1, read as the reverse complement.
TGGAGTGTTATTTCTAAAAAGTCACAATGAAAGTTCAGAATTTTCTTCTCTGTACAAAGATGTCCTTTTTTAATGATGCTATTTTTAATTTATAAGGATTTTATACATTGTTCACTAAACGTTTGCGTGACAATTGAATCGCACTTAACTGTTCTTGTAACTTGCGGCATATCAACTTGTTAAACGGGCGAGCACTAATCTTGTTAAATCTGGGCGTAACGTTAAGTAATAATTTAGACACATTCGGGGTAGATTTGGATTGTTAAATTTTGGAACTTCATATTCTGTTTAACACACTGCAGTTGGAAATCTATAAGCTCATTTTAATATTTATTAGGGTTGAAGTTACGAGGATTTAATACGTTTGAAAGAGCAATACTTTGTCAGATATGTTTGTTGGTAATGTGAACAATATCCAAAGAAGACTATTGATACTGCGATAGAAGCTGGGAAAATGATAACCACATCATCTACGCAAACACATTATTCAGCTAATGCAAGAAGAAATAAATCATTATGTAGCATTGAACAAACGAACAAAGATAGCCATTTATACAAACGTGTTGCTTGGAAATGCTCGAATAAAGGGACCTCTACACTTCTTGACACTTTATCGTTCCTTTAGTCGTTCCCATTCCAATTTCTTTTTTTTTTCAAATTGACAGAAAAAGAAATATTTAGAAAACAGTTTTTTTAAGGATATAGGTATCAAGTGCGAGGTTCGAAATCAAATGTGCAATAAAACATTCATGAAGGCCAACTAATTATTAAAACATCAAAATAACGACAAACCGTGCGTAATCATACTACAACGTAAGTTAACTTGATGTAGAAATAGATAATTTATATTAACTTCTGTATTACTCATTCCCTATTAGAGGAAAGAAATAATCTGATCTATCATTTTTTCAGACATTTCTCAGAATTCGAATGAGCTTTGAATAAATGTAATATCTGTATTTAATTACATATCTATTGTATACTGATAATATGTATGGTCAGTGAAAAGAACATGTTTAACATCGAAAGATATTTTTTGACAGTATCCGTAGCAAATTCAGAAAAACGACAATAAATATTCAAATATATCTTTATTTGTATAAAGATATTCAGCGCAACCAGTATTCTAGCTTAAGTACGCTTGATCCAGGTGTTTGCAAATTCATTCTGTTTAACACCCGTAGACATGTGTTTACACCATTTCAGCATATGGCATGTCTGAAACGCATACATTTTGAATACTACTGTTCAAAATGACTTCTACCATATATTTGGCTATTCACAAATAATGAATAATTGCGATGGACGATTAGATAGTTACGTTTTGTACTCTGTTTTTATGGTAAACCGTGTTCAATAGAAATTTAACCATGTTATCGTTGCCATTATATTTAAGAATGATAAGCAAAAATATAAAAATTGTATAACAGATGTTTATTAGTTTAAAAATCAAAACGTGCCCTCCGCTCTTATTAAACGCCTACTAAGATACCGTTTCCGTAAATTTCCGTTAAGAAATATTCTTTATCTTCTTCTTTAAAGAATATTATCTATTCAAATACAATAACTGCACTAAAATAATGAAGAGAATCACCAAAATGATGACATATTTCCGCAGTTTAAAGATAGAATTGACTCATTTGATAACGTTAAAATTAAGTGAATCTTGATAAAACTCTCGCTGAATCGTATTTTTTTCCAAATAATATGAAGTAGATCTACCATATAAGAAAGAGAATTTTGAGGATTGACAAATCCAATGTCATTTATTTTAACGACACTTAATATATTGACCTTGTAACAGGAAACACTTTGAGGGCTTTCTTAAAACTATTAAACAATTAGCACATTTATTCTTATTGCTTCATTTATAGTTTCAAAATGTTTTCTAAGTATTTCTCATTATATATTGTAACATGTCACGGCTGATATTTAAATTGGAATAAACACTTTAATGTTAATATAATAAGGAAGATATCACATCATGTGGATATCATTGTTTTATATTACGGACACTTAAAAATTAGAGTATATAATAAAAGGCCATTTTTCTCTGTAGTGGATGTGTGAGTAAGATGCTTGAAGTTGTTGAAATCCCGTCCTGCTTCATATAAGAAATACGAAGAAAATAGAATGAATAAACCGAAAAATTGTTTCTTGTTTTTTTATTGGTGTAAATTCGTTTATTGTAAGGCCAGATTAGGTCACAAGTGTATGACGTCTTAAGTAGTTACAAGAAACGGAAATAGATGATAATCAGGTTAAATACTGAGAGAATTTTTTTTACTAAATTGGTTAATTTTCAGTGAAAGTAAAATTGCAGCTTCGTGATGAATGAACCTGACATTGAAAAACAATAACAGGGAGTCTGATCTTGCTGATTCCCGGCGTGTTTAAAGACAATAGAATTTGGGCCAAAATAATCTCATATGAAGAGCACCCATAATTGTGTTGTACTTCTGGTAAAAACATATATACGGTGGCATGTTATTGCCAACAGTTTACCATATAATTATTGTGTTATCTGTCTAACTAACACGATAAATAACAGATTTTTGTCAGACTAACTAGATATTTTTCTGTTAGGTAGATAAATAACGAATAAGTATCTAACTTCCAAAAATACTAAAAAGTGCCCTAATGGAAATTTCGCGTAGTAACGCTTTCCCTTTAATATCAACAACTGCGCAGATCTTTTTTATTTCTATCTTTTGTTTCTCTATTTTATCTTTCATTTTTCCCTATATGCTATTGAACATATTTTGATACTAAGTACCTTCGACAATTGCGGCATAGGCAAGTTGCATGTTATTGTAATGAAATCTATTAATAGTAACACATAGCTGATGAGACATACAGGTAACGAAAACATATGGTGGCTGATCAAATGTAAAATATATTGATTTTATATTTATAATAACAAACATGTTTTTCATGAAACAGCTTTGTATCTTTTATCATTAGAAAGGTCCTTAAACTCGTATTTTAAAAATAAAAAATGAATTTTCAAAACTTTATCCTTTTTTCTTTGTAAAGAATTAAACTTGGCTGGAAAACTATTGAATAACAGTTAAAAATATCCGAGTGTTCTTTTTAATTAGCAAAAAACGAACATCCGCTTACATTTCAAAACTATAAATACATATGTAGATGTATTAAGAACTTTCAAATGATAAAAGAATCTAAAACATTGGTCCACATATAAAAATTAGTTATTAGAATATAAAAATTATGCTGCTATATAATGCATATAAATATTTGTTCTTCTTGCCAACCAGTAAATCTGCTAAATGCTGGTGTCAGGTATTTGTGATGTCATCAGTCAACTGGTCAATTGTCTATGAACGACTACTACACTACTGCCATACACAAATTTAGCATGCACCAGAAAATGCTACATCCGGTCAGTTTAGCATTGCAAATATTTGTATCATAGTTTGGGGACTTTTCTGTTGAAAATTTGTCAGAGTTAAATCCTATACATATACGTGCACAGTGCGTTAACTGGAGTTTTAGTTCCCCGCACTCCAGAGCATGCCAATTCATTGCCTCATTTTTGCTGGGGTTTACTTATTGTGACGGCAGAGAAAGGGAAAGCGATAGAAATATGATATTCAGATGCTCGATCATTGGTTACTTTTTTCTGGGGTTTCATATTTGTGACAACAGGGAGCGTATTTTTATGTTTGACTATGATACAAAAGAGAAAGAACATTAAAACACTGATTAATAAAATCTGATTAATGCTGATTATATATACGCCCCTCGTACACATCAGATAGCCTCGAGTTTCGATGCTCTTTCTTTTACTTAACTTATACCGGATAAGAAAAGTTTATAATTAAGCCATTGTAAGATAATTGTAAGAAACAACACTTACCATTGGTTATGTCGCAATCGTTCGTGTCCCAAGGTACACCATTAGTTAAAATTTGGATGACATGGAGGTATTGTTATATAAACGTGTATGTCAATAGTTAAATCAGTTTGGGATAAATTTTAGAACTTGGTGTTACAAAAATACACAGTACATGAACTAAGAAAATGTCTAAATTTCTTAGTTTAAGTATTGGACTTTTATTATCATTATTTTGTCAGGTAACATGTGTAGAGCCGGAATTAAGTGCAAAAATAGTGTATCAACTGTTGTCAATGCGAATAGACAATGTTGTTCGTGAAAACAATAATCTAAAATCTGAACTTAAGGAAACTAAGGCAGTTGTTGATAGACTCGAGAACAAAATCGAAAGTATGGAAGTGAATATCTCCCTAATGGCAAGTAAAGCGGCAAGATATGAAGAAGAAAATTCAAAACCTCTGTTAAATGAAAAGATGCAGGCTTTTGAAAAATTATTTGCGTCTCGACTTCAAAAGAAATTTAAGACAGAAGCAATAGTATCGCGGAAAATGCTAACTAACGGGAAGTCACACATGAAAGAAACAATAAGGGAAATTGAACAAAAGTTTAAAAGTTTCAAATCGGAACTCATAGATAATCTAAGTGCAATGAATACCACTGTTGACAGTTTAGAAAATTCAATTTCCAAACAAAACATAACAACAATCACTATGCTAGTAGCAGTAGAGGACAAACTCAAAAGTCAGTTAAATGAAACAAACATGCTCATACAAGACATGAATGAAGACTTTGGGAGTAAACTTCGATCAGTCTCGTCAAAGCAAGGTAAAAACAACTAAAAATATTTTTTTTATACCTATACACAATTTGGTACAAATAAGGCAATTACAAATTAAATTTTCACGAAACATAATTGTGCATGAATTTTGATTTGTTAAATGCAGTATGTTACTGGTATATTTTGTCTTTAGTTCTGTTTCGTTATCAACGTAACATTGTTTACAATTACACAGTCCTGATAAGTCAGCTCCGTTCATGACATTATGAGTAAGATAACACTCTATGGTATTATCCGATCCACAAAAATCATTATTGTCTTATTTCAATTCAAATGGTACATAAAAATTATCTACCGCATCTCCTAATTAAAAAAAAATAATATATTCCACGCAAGTTTTCAACGAGATGCATACAAACAATTAAATATTGCTCGTTTTTCTATAAATAAATCTGAAAAAAATGATTTTATTAGCTTGTAACTGATGAGTTTTGATATACATGTTGGTAGTTATTAATGAAATTAATGTTTTATAAGAAAAGAAACTTAATGTTATTTTCTTGGCACAATGTAATCTCGCCTGATTTGAAGGCCCAAGGCATAACAGTCATATTCTTTATATTTTTCAAAATTTGTTCCTTGTATTTTTCCGACACGAACTTTTACACAAGCATGGTCATTCAGTTCAGTTTCTAGCTAGCGGACAATTTGAATAGATACTTGTTGATAAAATCACTCCCACCACTCCCTTAACATATTTTTTATGTTTCTTTTTTCTTCCGTCTTTATTAACTTTATCTCAGCAGCTTCCAAATATTATCATGCCATGTCATTGTCTACCACCAAGTGCCTAAAGCTATCCATGCGTCATGCTCTACCTTAGATAATTCGTTGGCAGTTTAACAAATCAGCACAAAGGACAGATATTTGAATATGAAAAAGATCTTGTATTTTGTTGTAGAAAGCAATAATCAGAAATTGCATACTAGTCATTCTTCCGCTGCGTAACTTTTTGACTACACAGAGTGCATTTGATACATAATCTATATTATACATGAGCACTATTATGTAAATGATGCAATTATTTCTATGCTTTATTATGTGAGCAGCTGCACAATTCTTATTGTACAGTGTATGATTCCAGTAATAATGTAGTTTCTAATAAGGTTCAATTTTAATTTCTTCCAAGTGCCAAGTACATGTTTAGCTTATCTTTGATTTCTATGCAATTTACATGATTTAGCTAGAAATGCTTCTTTTCATCCTTCATTGTCAAATATTATACTTTTTCTACAATATGCCATTTGAAATTAAATCGTGTATCATCCTTGCTCCACAGTCTAATAATGATGCATTTGTTACTGATTCCTGTAGAATTGATTTATGTTATTACTTATTAAATGAATTTGAGCGGCGCCTCTTATATTTTGTGAAAGGGCGGCAGCAACTTCTCGGGCCTTTTCGTCGGTCATAACAGCCGATACTTCCGATTGAAATGTCGCGAACAATGAAAAGCGAACTGGAGAATTTCGCAATGCAAACATATTCAAATGAAATTATCTTATCCGTCAATTAATCGCGCTCTTCAGGATTTTATTTTAATCATTTTGTAGTACAAACAGAAGGTTATTGTGTATTGCTGTACCTATAAATAGAATGATGACCTTAACATTGTGAAAGTCCGAAAACCTGTTAATAGAAGTAGTTTTAGTTTAACGAAGCGGTCATTGTTGTCGCGCTAAGGTTATAAATAACGATATGGAGAATTTTTCAGGAAATGAAATATGAAAATGAAACATATTCAAACAATTTATTGCACTTTGGATATTATAGACCTGTATATTGTTGATATTGTCGTTAATAATTATAGAACTTCAAGTTCCTGTGGAAAAAAATAATATTCTAATCTCTAGCATGCCTGTCTTTCGTCTGCCAATTCATAAATATTATACGATTCTTGTAAAAACCAATTAAACATTGAAAAGTTTATAAGAATATCTGGTCATCAGATGTCTACTAGTTCATCTTCACTTGCTGCATTTACTGCATCGACGCCCTTAGATGCTTTGCATCAATGCTTTTCTTAATATTAATTAAATGAATTTGTTATGTTGTTCAAAGTTGGCATGTTCGGATATATTCCGTGATTCCTTTATCACAGGGAAAGAATTTAAAGTTATTTGTTTCATTAATCTTTGGCGTGCAGACTACGGAAACACGTTTCCCTTTACACAGAAGTTAAGATTGTTGGTGGTTATTCCTAGAACAAATTTGTGATCAATTTTGTAAAAATAGTGTTTTTTTCCATAAGCCTGATCAGAGCTAGTCTGGTTTCCTGCCTACATTTACTATGGAAAGTATGACATAGTATAAGGGGAAGGAACTCCAGACTAGATCAGAGCATGTTACTTGGTGAAATATCAAAAAATATGTACATGCCTTTTACAGTTCTTACAAATTAAAGACCAAGCTATGTCACTTAATATGAAATATAAAGTATTAAACTTGTTTAAATATTACAATAAAATGTATAGCTTTTCTGGCAATATACAGCAGCGTTGTTGTACTTTTGGTAAGTGGACAAATTATAAGGATATATATGTTATACTAACTTGATGATGGTTCCTTCCTTGTCTTCTACAATGTAAGTGGATAATAAACTCAAGACAGTAAATAGTCAGTTACGTCCTCGTGCCATTACGAGTTTGTGAGTATATTCTTCCATGATTGAGTTTTCGTAAAATAGTAAGAAATATATATATTTAATCATAATCATTACAGACAGACTTATGGACACATTTTCTGATCAAATCAGTGCTTTAAGCCAAAGAACATCTGAACAAAACATAACAGCAATCACTATGCTAGTAGCAGTAGAGGACAAACTCAAAAGCCAGTTAGATGAAACAGATCTTCTCATTGAAGACACGAATGTTTTCTTTGAGAGTAAGCTTCGATCAGTCTCGTCAAAGCAAGGTAAAAACAACTATAAATATCTTTTTATACTTATACACAATTTGTTGCCAATAAGGCAATTTCAAATTAAATTTTCACGAATTATAATTCCTGCATGAGTGTTGATTTCCTTAAATGCGGTATGTCTACTGGTCTTTTTTGTCATTAGTTCTGTTTTGTTTTCAACGTAACATTTTTAACTATTACACAATCCTGATAAGTCAGCTCCTTTTATGACATTATGAGTAGGATAACACTCCATTGTATTATCCAATGCTGTTAATGATACCACAAAAATTCTTTGTTGTCTTATTTCAATTCTACTGACATCAAAATTATCTATCATATCCTAATTGAAAAAAAAGAAAATATATTCCACGCAAGTTTTCAACGAAAAGTTTATCAAACAAATTAATATTGCTCGTATTTCTATAAAAAATAATGAGAATGATTATTTGTAGTTCTAGCTGATAAGTTTGATATACATGTGGTAGTAATAAATTAATTAATGTTATGCAAGAAAAGAACTTCACGTTATTTTCTTTGGCACAATGTTAATAAGTCGGCTGATTTGAAGGCAAATGGCGATAACAGTCATATTCTTTATATTTTCATTTGTGCCTTGTTTTTTCCGACACGAATGTTTTACACAAGCATGGTCATTGAGTTCAGTTTCTAGCTAGCGGTTTTTTTCAATTTAAATGGATACTTGTTGATAAAATCACTCTCACCACTCCCTTAACATATTTGTTATGTTTCTTTTTTCTGCCGCCTTTATTATCTTTATTTTAGCAGCTTCAAAATATTATTATGTCATGTCATTGTCCTTAAGCCATAGATGCGTCATGTTTTACCTTAGGTAATTCGAGGGCAGTTATACCAACCAGCACAAAAGACAGATATTTGAATATGAAAAAAATCTAATATTTTGTTGTAGAAAGCAATAATCAGAATTTGCTTACTAGTCATTCTTCCGCTGCGTAACTTTTTGACTACACAGAGTGCATTTGTTACATAATTTATATTATACATGAGCACTATTATGTAAATGATGCAATTATTTCTATGCTTTATTATGTGAGCAGCTGCTCAATTCTTATTGTAAAGTGTATGATTCTAGTAATAATGTAGTTTCTAATTAGGTTCAATTTTAATTTCTTCCAAGTGCCAAGTACATGTTTAGCTTATCTCTGGTTTCTATGCAATTTAGCTAGAAATGCTTCTTTTCATCCTTCATTGTCAAATATTATACTTTTTCTACAATATGCCATTTGAAATTAAATCGTGTATCGGCCTTGCTCCACAGTCTAATAATGATGTATTTGTTACTGATTACTGTAGAATTGATTTATGTTATTACTTATTAAATGAATTTGAGCGACGCCTCTTATATTATGTAAAAGGGCGGCAGCAACTTCTCGGGCCTTTTCGTCGGTCATAACAGCCGATCATTCCGATTGAAATGTCGCGAAAAAACACATGAAAATTCGAACTGGTGAGAATTTTCGCAATGCAAAATTTCAAATGAAATTATCTTATCCGTCAATTATCGCGCTCTCAGATTTTTATATTAAGCATTTTGTACAGTAATTTTGTCGCGCTAAGGTTATAAATAACGAGCTGGAGAATTTTTTTCAGGAGATGAAATCATGAAAATGAAACATATCAAAACAACTTATTGCACTTTGGATATTATAGACCTGTATATTGATTGATATTGTCGTTAATAATTAAAGAACTTCAAGTTCCTGTGGGAAAAAAAATTTTCTAATCTCTAGCATGCCTGTCTTTCGTCTGCCAATTTCATAAATATTATAAATTCTTGTAAAAACCAGTTAACCACTGAAAAAGTTTTTAAAAGAATATCTGGGCATCAGATGTCTACTAGTTCATCTTCACTTGCTGCATTTATTTGCATTGGAAACGCCTTTGATGCTTTGGCATGCAATGCTTTTCCCTTTAATACTAATTTAAATGAATTTGTAAGTTGTTTAAAGTTGACATGTCGGATATATTTCCGTGATTCCTTTATCACAGCGGAAAGAATTTAAAGTGGTTTGTTTCATTTAAATCTTTGCCGTGCAGCCTACGGAAACACGTTTCCCTCTACACAGAAGTTAAGATTGTTGGTGTTATTCCTAGAACAGAATTTGGTGATTAATTTTTGTGGAAATAGTGTTTTTTCCATAAGCCTGTATCGAGCCAGTCTGGTTTCCTGCCTACATTAACTACGGAAAGTATGACGTAGTATAAGGGGAAGGAACTTCAGACTAGATCAGAGCATGCTACTTGATGAAATATCAAAAAATATGTACAAGACATGTATTTTACCCTTCTAACAAATTAAAAGACCAAGCTATGTCACTTAATGTGAAATGTAAAGCTATTAAAACTTTGTTATTTTTAAATTTATTACAATTTTAAAATGTATAGCATTTTCTTGGCAACTATACAGCCATGCGTTGTTGTACTTTTTGTTATATGTGTTAACAATTTTTTGATGAGGTTTCCTTCCTCGCTTCTACAAGGGAATGGAAAACAAACCCAAGACTTTATAAGTCATTTAATGTCCCTTGCCTTTACGGGGATAATTTTTCCCAATTGAGTTTTCGAAAAAATGAAAAGAAAATTTTAAAAAATTTTTAATCATAAAAATCGGGAAAAGATTTATGGACACACGATAAAACCAGGGGGTTTAAAAGCCCAAAAAAACATTTTTGAAAAAAAAAACATAACAGAAAAACTACCCAATAGAAGGAAAACTAAAAAGCCATTACAGGGAAAACCAATTTCTCTTCAAGACATGAAATAACTTGAGAAAAAGCTTCAAACATTTCCGTTCAAAGAAAGGGTAAAAAAAAACTAAAAAATACTTTTTATACAAACAATTTTTGCCAAAAAGGCAAAATATACAAAATTTTGTTGCCAATAAGGCAATTTCAAATTAAATTTTCACGAATTATAATTCCTGTATGAGTATTGACTTCCTTAAATGCAGTATGTCTACTGGTCTTTTTGTCATTAGTTCTGTTTTGTTTTCAACGTAACATTTTTAACTATTACACAATCCTGATAAGTCAGCTTCTTTTATGACGTTATGAGTAGGATAACACTCCATTGTATTATCCAATGCTGCTAATGATACCACAAAAATTCTTTGTTGTCTTATTTCAATTCTACTGACATCAAAATTATCTATCATATCCTAATTGAAAAAAAAAAGAAAATATATTCCACGCAAGTTTTCAACGAAAAGTTTATCAAACAAATTAATATGTCTCGTATTTCTATAAAAAAATATGAGAATGATTATTAGTAGTTCTAGCTGATAAGTTTGATTTACATGTGGTAGTAATAAATTAATTAATGTTATACAAGAAAAGTATTCACGTTATTTTCTTTGGCACAATGTTATGTCGGCTAATTTGAAGGCCAATGGCGATAACAGTCATATTCTTTATATTTTCATTTGTGCCTTGTTTTTTCCGACACGAATGTTTTACACAAGCATGGTCAATGAGTTCAGTTTCTAGCTAGCGGTTTTTTTCAATTTGAATGGATACTTGTGGATAAAATCACTCTCACCACTCCCTTAACATATTTGTTATGTTTCTTTTTTCTTCCGTCTTTATTAACTTTATCTTAGCAGCTTCAAAATATTATTATGTCATGTCATTGTCCTTAAGCCATAGATGCGTCATGTTCTACCTTAGATAATTCGAGGGCAGTTATAACAATCAGCACAAAAGACAGATATTTGAATATGAAAAAAAATCTAATATTTTGTTGTAGAAAGCAATAATCAGAATTTTCTTACTAGTCATTCTTCCGCTGCGTAACTTTTTGACTACACAGAGTGCATTTGATACATAATTTATATTATACATGAGCACTATTATGTAAATGATGCAATTATTTCTATGCTTTATTATGTGAGCAGCTGCTCAATTCTTATTGTAAAGTGTATGATTCCAGTAATAATGTAGTTTCTAATTAGGTTCAATTTTAATTTCTTCCAAAGTGCCAAGTACATGTTTAGCTTATCTTTGGTTTCTTTGCAATTTAGCTAGAAATGCTTCTTTTCATCCTTCATTGTCAAATATTATACTTTTTCTACAATATGCCATTTGAAATTAAATCGTGTATCGGCCTTGCTCCACAGTCTAATAATGATGCATTTGTTACTGATTACTGTAGAAATGATTTATGTTATTACTTATTAAATGAATTTGAGCGGCGTCTCTTATATTTTGTGAAAGGGCGGCAGCAACTTCTCGGGCCTTTTCGTCGGTCATAACAGCCGATACTTCCGATTGAAATGTCGCGAACTATGAAAAGCGAACTGGAGAATTTCGCAATGCAAACATATTCAAATGAAATTATCTTATCCGTCAATTAATCGCGCCGCTCTTCAGGATTTTTTATATTAATCATTTTGTAGTACACACAGAAAGTTATTGTGCATTGCTGTACCTATAAATAGAATGATGACCTTAACATTGTGAAAGTCCGAAAACCTGTTAATAGAAGTAGTTTTAGTCTAACGAAATGGTCATTGTTGTCGCGCTAAGGTTATAAATAACGAGCTGGAGAATTTTTCAGGAAATGAAATATGAAAATGAAACATATTCAAACAACTTATTGCACTTTGGATATTATAGACCTGTATATTGTTGATATTGTCGTTAATAATTATAGAACTTCAAGTTCCTGTGGAAAAAAATAATATTCTAATCTCTAGCATGCCTGTCTTTCGTCTGCCAATTCATAAATATTATACAATTCTTGTAAAAACCAATTAACCATTGAAAAGTTTATAAGAATATCTGGTCATCAGATGTCTACTAGTTCATCTTCACTTGCTGCATTTATTGCATGGACGCCCTTTGATGCTTTGCATCAATGCTTTTCTTAATACTAATTAAATGAATTTGTTATGTCGTTTAAAGTTGGCATGTTCGGATATATTCCGTGATTCCTTTATCAGAGGGAAAGAATTTAAAGTTATTTGTTTCATTAATCTTTGGCGTGCAGACTACGGAAACACGTTTCCCTCTACACAGAAGTTAAGATTGTTGGTGGTTATTCCTAGAACAAATTTGTGATCAATTTTGTGAAAATAGTGTTTTTTTCCATAAGCCTGATCAGAGTTAGTCTGGTTTCCTGCCTACATTTACTACGGAAAGTATGACATAGTATAAGGGGAAGGAACTCCAGACTAGATCAGAGCATGCTACTTGGTGAAATATCAAAAAATATGTACATGTCTTTTACCGTTCTTACAAATTAAAGACCAAGCTATGTCACTTAATATGAAATGTAAGTAAAGAACATCTGAACAAAACATAACAGCAATGTCTATGCTAGAAGCAGTAAGACGTCTATCCCAAGCCGAGTCGAATTTGCAAAGTACATACAGTGGTCTAAACAACCGGCTCAATAGCGCCGAGGGTGAACTTCGATTGACAGTCTCGTCAAAGCAAGGTAAAACAATTATAATTTTCTGGTTTATACTTATATACAGTTTGGTGCCAATGAAGGAATTTTGAATTAAATTTTCACGAAATAGAACTTCTGCAAAAGTCTTGATTTGCAGAATGCAAAAAAGCTTTAGAAAAATTTTGTCTTCAGTTCTGTATTGTAATCAGAGTAACAGTGTTAACCAGTAAACAATCCTGATATATCAGCTTCATACATTACATTATGAGATAACACTGTTGTATTAGTCAATGATGTTGATCCTTCCTCAAATATTATTATTTGTCCTATTTCATTTTTACGGACATGAAAAATTACCTACACACTTAAAACATTGAAAAAAAATATATATTATACACAAGATTTTAACAAAATGCATATTAAACACATTAACATTGCTCGTATTTCTGTAAAAGATATCTGAGAATGATAATACTTAGTAGCTGATAAGTTTGATATACTGATGAGTTTGATAAACATGTGGTAGTAATATATAAGAAACATGTAAATATATATAAATAACTGTAATTATTACAGACAAACAGGAAGACAAATTTTCTGGCCAAATCAGTGCTTTAAGCGGCCGAATCTCTGTGGAAGAAGGTAACAGGTGTTTATGTTTTTAAATGGCATTATGCGTTCTATAGAAGTCCATATATTTTAACATGACATCTACATGCAAAAAGCTGTCTATATTTAAATATGCCTTACATCATACATATGTTTTAATAAAACAAGTTAATTGTCACTAATTTGAAACCGCATATGCTTGTTCAAGCGTAGAAAATACAACAATATTAAGTTTTGTGAAATATTTTCTATTTTAAAGCAGCACACCTCCAGTTTCATTTTAATATTCTTGAAAATTTGAAAATGTATTAAACAGTATATTGTTGTAAAGTTACCAAAGTAATGCAATTTACACATTATCAATGGTACTGAAAACCTCGGTAAATTACTATAAAGAGGTCAAAATATGCAAAAATAGCCCTTGCTGCGTTAGTAACGCAGTAGAAAAACATTTATACATACTGAAAAATTCAGTCATTAATCGCACATAACATGCAAATTTTTACTAGAATTTTGAATCTTTATACCTTTCTTAAAATCTTAGTACATTTTTCCCACGTTTAATTTTATCGAAATATTTTTTGCTCATCTGGAGGCGAGCAGCTTTAAAGGCTTAAAAATTAATGAGGTGGGGTTAAAGTTATTAAAGTATTTTTGTTTTTTAACATTCAAACTTTTATATTATAGTCCTATCATAAAAGAGAAGAACCATGCTTCGTACAACGGTAAAATAGGCTGTTTTCTTTATTAGCAGTTACACATCACACTTGATTCTATCTAATGATATAATAACAAAAAAAAAAGATCAATCACTATTTACAAACATTTGATACCTTTTAATCTAGACCAAACCAAATATTATTTTTTATGTCTTTGCTCAATAAAAATTATTTGATTCCCTTTCAGAAAGAAAGGTTGCATTTTCAGCTAGGATGTCTGAGGCAGATAGTTATTATGTCAAAAAAGAACGATTAGTGTTTAATGATGTTATATATAGTTACGGCGGAGGATATAGCTCCTCATCGGGGATATTTACAGCGCCAAAGTCGGGAACTTACTTGTTTTCATACAATATACAATCAACATATTCAGGTATGGCTCATGTGGTTTTAATGATAAATGGTAAGACACGAACTGAAGTTATAGCAAGTGGCAGCGCAAATGGTGGAAATTTAGGGATTGATTATGTTTATAAAGGTCAAATGGTTTGGGTACAGACCTTGCACTTTGAAAGTAGGTATTACATCGAGCATTACAGGACAACCTTTAATGGTATCTTGATAGACTAAAATAAAGTACCATGAATTGCAATATAAATACTATATATAGCGTGATCAAATGCAAAATGATTATAGATTCCTCCTGACTTACACGTTTATACAAAGCCTAGATTTGTTATTATAGATTTGAATTCACACTGCAAAGTCTTGGTCATTGTTTAATTATTTGATTTGTGTTCAAGCAAAAACATATCAAAACCAAAAAGTGTTTCTATTCAAATATAAAAATATAAAAACATTATTGGTTTTGCCCGTCTTGAATGAGAGCAAAGTTATTTATATTCTTATAAGTATTGGTTTATATAATTAGTGGTTAAAATTATATTTTGTGAAATTCATTTTATCAGCAGAAATTTGTTATTTAAAACTGGTCGATTTAATTAGCCATACTTGATTTATTTCAAGATTTAAAACATAATTTAAACCAGTTTGGTTAGTTTTTGAAAAATCAACTTTAATTCCATTTAACTGTTTCGCGGCTGCATCGCGCCAGACTATTTTGTTTTCATTAATATTGCTTTACACACATTAATCTATACTAAGCCAGGATATTGTAAATAAATAATAAGTCAACTATATAGCCCAGTTCATACAATCATCATAAGAGATTTATGTACAACTGTTTAAGTAATTGGCCATGAATTGTGTATGCTTTTATAGAATTTAGATTTACATAATTTTAGCTACCTTTATGTAAATAAATGACATTTTCACATACCTTGTCTTTTTTATCATTTGCTTAGCTGCTAAATGAAACAAACTCACACCAAAAATGACATCATAATAATGTTGATGACTTTTTTCTAAATGAGTGATTTTTATAGTAAGTAGCATTATACCTCAGGTGATTTATTTATGATATATTCTTATGTGACGTCCGAGAGTGTTACTACGTAAACTAGTATAAAAGCTCTGGCTGGCGTATTAGCGTTGACGTCACAGATCCCGAAAAGTCGTGTAGACTTACGGTTATAGTTCACTTATTCCACAGCAGTCTTTTTTAAGAAATAACTATTGATATTAAATGGCATCAGCTGTTCCACTCCGAATCTTCCGTTAGGCATTTAGTTTATTGACTTTGTTTTATAGGTAAGGAATAACATTTCTTTATACATGAAGTAATGTGTCATTGCTTTATTAATCTTTGACTTGCAGTGGTAAATGAACTCTTCAAAGAAAAAGACAAAAATACAAAATGCATACACTGTTGTAATTCGTATATGTTATGAAAATTGTGGACCTATGATCCGGCCAATAAAAAGCTGTGTTTTTTTTGTTGTTGTTGTTTTTTATGGGGGGGGTCGGACTAAGAAGAGCTAAAGCGATATAAATTTATATAATTTATAAAGTAGTATTGTATGACAAGTTAAAGATCCTGTAACACATTTTTTTCAAGGTTTTATTTCAAAGATATGATGCTCAAATTAAGATTTGTTAATATTTTAAGTTCCAATAAGCATTATTTATAAAGATATTAACGAATTTAAAATTTCATGTAAATAAAGGAAGGTAATTAGAAATTTATTTTCTATAAATTCTAAGCCAAAGTTTCCATTAAGAAATAAATGCATATAATTTATTGATTAAATATAATGTGCATAAATATTTGCAGTACACATTTTACATATTCTTCGGTGTTTGAAAATTGTTTTATTTGCATAATTATATACATATATAATGTTTTGCAAGTGTGGTATACAGACACTAACAATATCTATCACAAAACATACAGGATCTTTAACATCACGTTTCGGCATGCTTTACTGTTCTGATCAGGGAAAAAAAACCTGTTTAGGTTTGTTTCACATGACCCTATCGGTTATTGTCCTTTTCATGTTTGACAAAAATAAACAGTTGTTTTGGGTTATGTTATGTGTTCTTGTGTTTTTTTAATTTGTTGTTTTGCGTGCGTACGTGCGTATGTGCGTGTGTTTTAAGAGCCTTCCACTAAAGGCATTTTCCAAAAATATCAGCAACAAGTGAGGACATTTCCAATCTCATTTGCATAATATATTCATCACTCCAATACGTCGTATTTTGGCATTGAAATGGCTAAAAAGTCGATTTAAAAGTTCGTCACTGTGTCCGAGTGTGTTGGATGAGTGTGTGATTTTCGGATTTTTATCGACATCTACCCACGCACCCAATATGCTCTCAGTTGCCGTTGGAAAGTCATGTTTTCACAGCAGTGCGTGTAAAATTACTTTGAATGTTAAAGTTTAGTCCAAAGTTTAGATTTACGGAATTATTACAAATTTTTATCATTTAAATGAGACTAAAAACGAATATAAAGAACGTATTCCTTGAATTTAATAACCTGTCAATTGCATACTGATTATATGGTCAATTCCAAAATATATTAAAATGTACTGCAAATAAAGAGGTGTAAAACAATGGCAACAGTAGAGATCCAACCGCTGACCTCTAGCATGTTAGGTTATCACTTTACAGCTGTGTAATTGCGGATATAACGACGACCTATACATTCAGCTAGTATGAGTTTTCAAAACATTAGTTATATTCTCCATGTTCTCGTAAACTACACGGGGATCGAATATTCAAACGAGTGCTGAAATGTATTCATAATTGACAGGTCAATGAAATCTGACCATATACAGAAAAACTTTTTCGTTGACCCTACGCGCGTAAAATAAACATGAGCCGTGTCATGACAATACCAACTTATGGGTTTGCGACCAGCATGGATCCAGACCAGCCTGCGCAGTCTGAACAGGATCCATGCTGCTCGCTTACCAACCCTATTACAAGTAGAGAAACTGATAGCGAACAGCATGGATCATGATCAGACTGCGCGGATGCGCAGGCTGGTCTGGATCAGTGCTGGTCGCAAACCCATTATGTTGGTTTTGTTGTGACGCGGCTCATATAATGTTAACTGAAGACATACGACATTTGGATCCCGAATGAATACACCACTATAGATGACTGCTACTAACAAAAAATGCAAGACTTCGCCGTTTTGAACCTTAAACATGCACTCCCTCTTGTAGTAAAAACTTTTTCATGATTTCAATATTTCAAAAAAAAAGAGAAAAAAATCAATTAACCATCAATTGAGGGCGTAACAGGCGAGTACCATGTCTTTCAATCGAGGACGGTTTACACATTTTCGATTGAGAACCTATCTGTCAAATGAGGACAAGTGATTCAGACTCAATGAGAACTGATGTGTACCTGTCATCAAATGAGGACATAATTATAGGGACAACTGAATTACAGACACTTCGACCTAAAGACACAAGAGTCCAAATTTTTTACAATAAACTTTTTGG
>NW_026862721.1:0-20880 GCF_026571515.1 Ruditapes philippinarum | reverse complement strand
AAAAAATTTAAAACAAAAATAAAACAAAACAAGAGGGCATGATGGCCCTGAGGTGGCTCACCTGTATATAGGCCCACCCAACCCCACCCCCACCCCCAACGTTGGCAGGGCAATTTAAAACCCAAGGGCTTTTATTTTGCACAAACTTGGTAGACACCCATCAAGAAGATGTTTCATGCTAAACATCTAAAGCTCTAGCTCATTGGGCTTTTTAAAAGAAGATTTTTTTTAAGTTTTTACTATACACATATAGTTAAAAAACAATGACACCCCTGGGCCGGGCAGTTTTGACCCCAGGGCTTTTATTTGAACAAACTTTGTAGACACTTACTAGAAGATGTTCATGCTTAATATCTAAACTCTAGCTATTTGGGTTTTTTGAAAGAAGATTTTAAGTTTTTGCTATACACATATAAAGAAAATCAATGACCCCCGGGGCGGGGCCAATTTTGACCCAGGTCTTTTATTTGAACAAACTTTGTAGACACTCACTAAAAGATGTTTTCATGCTTAATATCTTAAACTCTAGCTATTTGGGTTTTTTCAAAGAAGATTTTTTTAAGTTTTTGCTATACACATATAAGGAAAATCAATGACCCCCGGGGCGGTGCCAATTTTGACCCCAGGGCTTTTATTTGAACAAACTTGGTAGACACCTATTAGAACATGTTTCATGCTAAATATCTTAGCCATAGCTCTTTGAGTTCTTTAAAAGAAGATTTTTTAAGTTTTTTTAACTATATGCATAAAGGGAAAATCAATGACCCCCGGGGCGGGGCCAATTTTGACCCCAGGGCTTTTATTTGAAAAAACTTGGTAGACACTTATTAGAACATGTTTCATGCTAAATATCTTAGCTCTAACTCTTTTGGTTCTTTAAAAGAAGATTTTTTAAGTTTTTACTATATGCATATAGGGAAAATCAATGACCCCATGGGGCGGGGCCAATTTTGACCCTAGGGCTTTTATTTGAACAAACTTGGTAGACACCTATTAGAACATGTTTGATGCTCAATATCTTAGCCATAGCTCTTTGAGTTCTTTAAAAGAAGATTTTTTAAGTTTTTACTATATGCATATAGGGAAAATCAATGACCCCCCGGGGCGGGGCCAATTTTGACCCCAGGGCTTTTTTTTTTTAACAAACTTGGTAGACACCCATTAGAACATGTTTCATGCTAAATATCTTAGCTGGTTCTTTAAAAGAAGATTTTTTAAGTTTTTACTATATGCATATAGGGAAAATCAATGACCCCCCGGGGCGGGGCCAATTTTGACCCCAGGGCTTTTATTTGAACAAACTTGGTAGACACTCACTAGAAGATGTTTCATGCCAAATATCTAAGCTCTAGCTCTTATGGTTTTTTAAAAGAAGATATTTAAAGTTTTTTCTTTCGGTTGCCATGGCAACCAGAGTTCTGCATGGAATTAAATTCTTTGAACAATTTTTAAAGGTGACCACCAAAGGAACATTCCTGAGAAGTTTGGATAAAATTGGCTTAGTGGTTTACGAGGAGATGTCATTTAAAGTAAAAGTTTACGGACGGACGCCGGACGAAAAGCGATCACAAAAGCTCACCCTGTAACTTTGTGACAGGTGAGCTAAAAATGTAAAATGTTTACAGGGAATGGTACGAAACATCACAAACAAAATATATAATTCATGGAACGTAACAGAAAACATTTACATCTCCGTAACTATAACATAATGTATTGAAAATTAATTAAAAGCATAGGAAAAAAATTGATACATGTATGTTATTTGATAATCTTTTTCAGTTCAAAATTTTCTCTTATCTGCTTGCGCTTTATTTAATCAAACCACTTCCTATTACTATATATCACATACATTTAATTTAATGTAAATGGCATTTTTGCCATTTTTTAGCTGTATCATATCATGTGGTACAAAGAATCTATATCCAATACTTTTTCGTGTAGACTAGCATCAAACACTCCCAAAGCTTGGGGGTGGGGGAATGATAAAAAAAAAAAAAACACTCCCAAAGCTTGGGGGGTGGGGGAATGATGAAAAAAAAAAAAGTAAAAAAAATAAATAAAAAAAGAAACAAGATTGCATTTGAGAAAAATGCTATGCCACCGCATTAATACCTAAGCTCTAGGCCTTTTGGGCATTTACAAGAAGGTATTTTAAGTTTTTGAAGCCTTGTACCTTGTACCTAGAGACAATAAGATTTTTTTATTTTTTTTACTATATGTATATATTGAAATCAATGACCCCCCGGGCGGGGGCAATTTTGACCCCAGGGCTATAATTTGAACAATCTTGCTAGAGGTTCACTACACAATGGTTTTCATGCAAAATATCTAACCTCTAGCATTTGTCAATTGCTAGAAGAAATTTTTTTTAAAGTTTTTACTATATACATATAACGAAAACCAATGACCCCCGGGCAGGGCCGATTTTGACCCAAGGGCTATAATTTGAACAATCTGGGTAGAGGTCTACAACACAATGCCTTATGCTCTAGGCCTTCTGGGTCTTTACAAGTAGGTATTTAAAGTTTTTACTATATGTACATATAGTGAAAATCAATGACCCCCGGGGCAGGGCCGATTTTGACCCTAGGGCTATAATTTGAACAATCTTGGTAGAGGTCTACCAGGCAATGCCTTATGCAAAATATCTAAGCTCTAGGCTATTTGGGTCTTTACAATAAGGTATTTTAAGTTTTTACTATATGTACATATAGTGAAAATCAATGACCCCAGGGCAGGGCCGATTTTGACCCAGGGCTATAATTTGAACAATCTTGGTAGAGGTCTACCAGACAATGCCTTATGCAAAATATCTGAGCTCTAGGCCTTTTGGGTCTTTACAAGAAGATTTTTTAAATTTATTCTTATAATTCCTTTTGGTTGCCATGGCAACCAGATTTCTGCATGGAATGAAATTCTTTGAACAACTTTGGAAGCCCTTCACCCAAGGATCAATCCTGCCAAGTTTGGTTGAAATTGGACTATTCGTTTTTCACAAGAAGATTTTTTACGTTCACTATATAATCTATATAACAATGACCCGGGGCGGGGCCTATTTTGACCCCAGGGCTATAATTTGAACAATGTTGGTAGAGGTCTACCAGACAATGCCTTATGCAAAATATCTAAGCTCTAGGCTATTTGGGTCTTTACAATAAGGTATTTTAAGTTTTTACTATATGTACATATAGTGAAAATCAATGACCCCAGGGCGGGGCCGATTTTGACCCCAGGGCTATAATTTGAACAATCTTGGTAGAGGTCTACCAGACAATGCCTTATGCAAAATATCTAAGCTCTAGGCCTTTTGGGTCTTTACAAGAAGATTTTTTAAATTTGTTCTTATAATTCCTTTTGGTTGCCATGGCAACCAGATTTCTGCATGGAATGAAATTCTTTGAACAACTTTGGAAGCCCTTCACCCAAGGATCAATCCTGCCAAGTTTGGTTGAAATTGGACTACTGGTTTTTCACAAGAAGATTTTTTAAGTTCACTATATAATCTATATAACACACACACACACAAACACACACCAAAACAAACACACACACACACAGGTGAATCGCTATATGCCACCGCATCGCAGATGCTGCGGTGGCATAAAAAGCAGCAAAAAGTATAAAGGAATAACATGAGACATGATTATAATATATAAAAGAAGAATATGTTGTATAAACTTAACAGATCTGTAAAGATATAGGCAAGATCATCTATATAAAACAATGCACATTTTCCCCCCTAATATTTAACAATGAATAAATAGGAACACATATGAAATATTGCACAAAGGTTAATGTTTTTGGCAATAGCAATCTAAAAGGTAAAATATTAACATGACTAGAAAAAAAAACATGAATGTAAAATTGTGAAATGGATTTATAAAGATCAAAAAACATAAAATTGGATACATGGCCCAGCATGTGACTTACTCCCTGGGTAGTAATTCAACTTTACACAAGATTTTGAATTAATGACTTAATCTTGATCATTCTAATCCATTACTCAAAATGACATCCAATAATTATGCAGTGCAGTAAATATAAATGGTTTAACTAGTGAGAGAAAACTTTTGGCACTACTGACTAGCTGTCTAGTAAATGATTTATTAATTCCACCAATGTTTCCTTACTTTCCAAAATCTTAAACCATATGGCGACTTTCCAGCTGCTTTATTTGTTGAGTAAGACCTAAGCTGCCTCTGCAATATTTCAGGCAGGAATGGACACCTGAGTAGTTCCACTGATATTTCATAAACTAGCTGGATAGCTTCTTCACATGAAAGAATCCAAAGTCTCTGCCGGGTACCAAACCCCCAGTGGAGAGAAGCAAGTGGTTTTAAGTGAATGAGGCCTAAACCACACAGCCATGCATGCCCCCTACTGGACATGAAGGTCACTTAAATAAAGTCAGGTCAAACTGAACATCTGTGCAGTCTGACCAGGCTCTATACTCTTGGCTAATTATTTCTTCAATTTTCATCTTGATATACCAAAATTTATAAAGCACATTTACAAACATATAATTTTGTTGTGTCCATTGTATAAATTCAGCAGGTTTAGGGTTCAAAGTTTGCGCATTAACAATTTGTCTACAAACTAAACAAAATGCATTATTTTAAGCAAGAAACATTGGTAAATTTATTTCTAAAAGAAGCTGCAAAATGGTTTACAATAAGAAATACATATCATAGAAAATTATATGTGAATACAGTATCATATTCAAATGTGAAAGACTGTGCTTATTTGCTCCCCCCTATATTTTACCTTAAAATAAAACAAGTATGTCATCATAAATCAAAAAAACATTATGGCAAATTATGACTGCAACCATGTATTTCCATTTGGCAATGTTTTGGTAAGCAATTATTGTAACCATGTATTTCCATGTGGCAATGGTTATAACCATGTATTTCCATGTGGCAATGTTTGTAACCATGTATTTCCATGTGGCAATGGTTATAACCATGTATTTCCATGTGGCAATGTTTGTAACCATGTATTTCCATGTGACAATGGTTGCAATCATATATTTACATGAGGTAAACAATGATTGTAGCCCTGTGACAATGACTGCAACCATGTACATGTATTTCAATGTGGCAATGTTTGTAACCATGTTTTTCCAGGAGGTAAACAGTGATTTTATCAATGTTGCATACAATATATTTCCATGTGGTAAATGATAATAGCAACCATGTATTTTTAAGTGATAAACAATGATGGTATCCATATATAAAACATAACAACAAACCAGACTAGTATTACATTCTCAATAACCTTGTAAATTACAAACATTGCTAACAACCATTGCTACGCTAACACTGCATTTTAGCTGCAATTAGTCCTGCTGGTTTCAAATTTTTGCTTGTTATCAGATTTCAACACATTATTTCTAAAACTGAATTTCATTGATAAATTATAATGTAAATAAATACTTGTATGAAAAACATTAGTTCTTTGCACTAGAGTTAAAAAGCGAGGCGTTAAGAATGGTTTTCATTTTCATTTTTTTTTTAAAGTAAAGATAAATTTGAAAATTTTTTTGGCTAATAATTTAGACTGAGTAAAAGGACATCTATAGTTTTACAAAAAAAAACAAATTTTATTATGGAAAATTCAATAAAATGGATTCTTTTTTGGTCTACTCGTGTGTTTTTGACTAAAAGAAACATTTAATAAATACTAATTTGTAGGAATCTCTTCTTGTATCTTCATTCATTAAAATATTAAGAAAACATGTAGCCACTACAACAGCATTTTTTAACTTGTTAAAATAGACAAAACAACACATCATATTTCCATGCACAATAGGTCTCTTTAAGTCAGTGCAAAATTAATATGCTTTACTGTTTTATTTGAAAAGTTGTAATCCATTGAGGCCAACCTACGTTATACTCTGGTATATCTCGCACATGGAAAAATCTCTCCATTCATTTTTATTTGACATTTTGATTGCTTTTTAAGTTACAACAACACTGTTAAGCTTTTATGGTGACTTTCTAGCTTTAGAAATTTCAAGCCACATATATTAAGTGGCAATTTTCTAATTAAATGAGTGTACATTTTGTTGTAATGATAATGCCACACAAGAATAAAATGTATAATGTTTTGTTTTTACAATACTGTTTTAATCTTACTTGTAAAATAATGTATTTTTCATGCCCAGGTTATAAAAATGTGGTTTCTTGATGTTTGTTTGTTTTTTTTGTTTGTTTTTTTTGGTTTGGTTTTTGTTTTGTTTTTTCTATTTGTGTATATATGTTATTTAAAATGTGTAATGTATATCTTGTTATGTATATGCTATGTATATGCTGAGGCCAGCATGGAAGATCAGGAAACCGAATGTGTAAGCCTCATTAAATAAAGTCCTTACTTACTTACTGACTATGGTGGAGAAAGACAGGTAGTAGCTCAAATTGTCTTTAACAAACACTCGGTATCTTTTAAAAAAATTTTTTTTTTTTACCTAAAACAAGATTTAATGTAACCTTCATATTCAACCAGCGAGGGGAAGGAAGTTGGCCACTATGCTTTTAAGAATAGTAGATTCTGAATGACAGTACAGTTATTATCTTTCTATGAATGAAAATTATCTATAAATTGGCTACAATAAATTACTTGTAATACCTAATGATTTCTATTCCATGTAAAATATGACTTAACATCTTTAAAGAACTTCAATAAAAAAAACAACTGACTACAAAATTATTCAAGAGCACATAAAACATGCATGCTGTGAAAAAGAGAGAAAAAGTGAGAAAGTTTTCATTCACACACTGTCAAACACTATCATACAAAGAAATATTATTTAACAAAAGAAAATGTATACATTAAAAAAGAACGTACATGTATACAATTGAAATAACTCTATATATATATATATATGATATATATATTTACACTTACTGTATTTCTAACAAGGCACTGTTTTCATAATTTTGTATCACTGGGGATATTATCACACTTTCTTCTTACCAAACTGACTAATCCTGACTTTTGTTACCATTTTAAACTCGATATGTAAAACTTGGTATATGCTGCTTTTTATAAACATATTTTTGGGTAATATACACTTAGAAAGGAATAGGAAAACTTAGAGGACATATTTATTTATATACCCACTGATTTATATTAAAGGTAGAATTCCCAATTATCAATCTTATCATAATATCTTGTCATTTTTTAAAATTATCACCCAATGATAATTAAACTATTTCTCAACTCTTCAAAATTATCTCTAATTCTTCTTTTGATGCTTGACTTGAAATTTGTTCCTCAAATTCTAGAATTACAACTAAATACATTCTTGGAATAATTTTTAAATTCTAGAATTAACAACTCAATTCTTGGAATAATTCTTCAAATTCTAGAATTACCAACTCAATTCTGTGAATAATTTCTCAATTTCTAGAACTACCAACTCAATTTTTGGAATAATTTCTCAATTTCTAGAACTACCAACTCAATTTTTGGAATCATTTCTCAATTTCTGGAATAACCACTCAATTCTTGGAACTATTCCTCAAATTCTAGAATTAAGACTTGATTTGAAAATTCTAGAATCGCAACTGGAATTTACTATCCTTATCATCATTACAATGTCTATGGTAAACAGGTAACAACAATCACTTTTTCACAGATAAAAACAACAGTATGAAAACAGTGGGATCAATAAAGACATAACAATTAATTCGTATAACAAGGAACAAGAACAATACATAACAAGAGAACCCTGTTGGCCCTTTGTGACTCACCTGTGACTTACAGTGCAGAATAATTGATGAAAAATATAAAAACTTTAAGATAAAGGCAACAGCTATTTGTAGTGAATCAATATAATAAAATATTTTCCTATGGTGCAAAATTAGTTAATTAAATAAAAAACCCATGAAAAAAACAAAAAAGAAAAACAAAGTTGATGTCTGATTTGGTTGGTTCATTCAGTAATCTTTTCGCTTTCAGCGAACATTCAAGGAAGATAAATATAGCCGCAGAAGAAAAAAAAATTTACATAAACAAAATATATTACAGATAAGGGACACTTTTCCAGAACTCGGTGTATACTTTTAAAATAATGACTTTTGGATATTTGAAGGAACACCGATACAAACTAGCAGACAAACACGGAACATCTAACAATCATAAGAGCTCAAAATGTGCATATAAGCTCAGGTGAGCTTTAAAAATTCATGGAATGATATAGAAATAGTGCATCTGATATACAATAAATTTACAAAACAATGCATACTTGAAACTTTTAACAGCCATTCATGGATCAAAATCTTGCTGTTCATGTTTGAAATATTCTACACACATGTCAAACATCAAAATATATGTTTCATAACAATTATAATTATTCTAGACATTCTAAATATATGCTGTCATCTCAATAGTTTACAGATTTTCAAAATTAACCCTATATATATATATTTATATCAAAGAAGAATATCTCCCAATATTTTACAATTGTTTAGATCTTATAACTAAAGGTGAATCTATCAAAATCCACCAATTTACTGGAATTTTAGGGCTGACATTACGCTGTCATGTTTCGTATGTGTTAGACCATAGTCAAATTAGGACTCTCCCTCCCATGGAGTGACGACGTTTGTTCTAGGAACGCTGATAGCTAGACACGGATTTACGGCTTCAGACTTGCGGTTCCCCTCTGAATTCATCCCCTGGTACGTTGATCGTGGAACCTCTAAGTTGCTACGGCGACGTGGATCATTACTACTGGTAGTTAATTTGTTGTCGGAATCCATGTTTTCAGTACGTCTACGTACAGACGGGGAATTACTTTGCCTGAAAGAATGAATGATTATGTAAAAACATGAAAATCAAGAAGGTCATTTCTATTCATGAGATCAATTTTTACTCAGTTTTAATCTAGAAAAGTTTCATCAAATAACTATGTAAAATTTATATCCTGTTTTGTCAAGTATTCCCATATCTTATTACTAAGAATTGTTACATCCTGTTATATTTTGTTGTCCTATGATCTTGTTTTCTATCAACTAACTATTTAAGCATTACCTCTCTTTGATACTATTGAACACATATTCTTTTGTGTATTTAGAAAATCATCCTTTTAACTTTTATGGTTTACCTTCATTTGATATTTCATTTAAATCTTGAAATAAACATGAATAATTGTCATTTGAAATAAACATCAAGGACATTATCATATTCCTGTATTTCAAAAAAGTAACTGCATCCATTATCATGATTATACATGTACATGTATAAAAAAAACATGGCCATAAAAGCTGTTTTAGAACAAATAAATAATATTGAGAAAACTGGGGTGTTTTTTTTTCTGCTTAAACTAAAAAGTATTTGATAGTCATTTCATACATAATATGAATATCACCACTGTCAAATGAAAAATGACGTTACAAACATGCAGTATTATGCAGACAAATTAACTCACATAACAACAACAACAACAACAACAACAGGTAAATACATTAGTACATCACACATTCCCCAACACACATATGTCACATTAACAACAATATAAACAACAAAACCAAAATAATAAATCCACCACCATACTGTTTTCCAAGCACAATCAAAAACAAACAAAAACAACATTACTCAAAAATAAGTTTATTTTTAACCCCTGTTGTGTAACAGTTTTTAACAGCCCAATAGAAGGCCAAGGCAATCAAAGGTCAAGGACTCATCAAGGTAGTTATTGCTTATTCTATCTGTAAAACCAAGATTGAGGAGAACTTAAAGAGAACAGTGTATGTAAAAAGAGGGAAAAATTACAAACAAATTGGTCACCTTTAGTAAAAATACATGTAAGTTAATATATAATATTCCTTCAAAATTTCCATTAATTTCATTTACCATCAATAACTTAATTTTAAGTAAAAGATGCATTTTCAAAGTGTGTATCTCTGAATGTGGAAATAACACTGGTACTGTGCAATAGTAAAGCTGAATTGTGCAAATCTATGGTTAAAATAAGCACCATGGTATGGTAAGTTATCTGATAAATGTGTTTTACTATCAATAATTTTAGCTCATCAAATACACTTGTAACCATGGAAATATAATGGATAAGTAAATGGAGGTAAGAGGCTCTTACCAGATGCTGAAGAATTTTTGTGCACATGTTTTAAGTCAAACTCACACTGTCAGGTTAATATGGTAACTTACAGGCTTTACCCATGGAGGAAAACCTTACGTGCTCCTCTGTGCATTATTTGAAGTACAAATGAGCACCGAACTATATATCTTATAACTAAACTAGCTGGATAGGTTCTTAGCATAAAATAATCTAAATTTCTGGTCAGGATTCAAAAGTAGGAGGGGCTAGAGAGTAGGAGGGGCTAGGCACCAACAATAACAACTTGACCACAGAGACTCCCACATCCTCAGAACTACACCAAACAAGAGGGCCATGATGGCCCTGAGGTCGCTCACCTGTATATAGCCCCCCCCCCCCCCCCCCCCCGGGCCAATTTTTACCCAAGGGCTTTTATTTGTTTATTTGAACAGACTTGGTAGACACCCATAAGAAGATGTTTCATGCTAAACATCTAAGTTCTAGCTCATTGGGTTTTTTAAAAGAAGATTTTTTAAGTTTTTACTATACACATATAGTTAAAAACAATGACACCCCTGGGGCAGGGCCAGTTTTGACCCCCGGGCTTTTATTTGAACAAACTTTGTAGATATTTACTAAAAGATGTTTCATGCTTAATATCTAAACTCTAGCTATTTGGGTTTTTTCAAAGAAGATTTTTAAGTTTTTGCTATACACAAAAAAGGAAAATCAATGACCCCCGGGGCAGGGCCAATTTTGACCCCGGGGCTTTTATTTGAACAAACTTTGTAGACACTGATTAGAAGATGTTTCATGCTTAATATTTAAACTCTAGCTACGAGGGCTGTTCAAAAAGTTCGTGGACTACGGCTCTACTGATCACGGCTTTTAATTTGCGTATATGAGTTTAAAAGAGACATATATGAAAATATGTCCTTAATAAACAGTGAAAAAATCAATACAATATGTTTACAAATAACAATTCTGTGACAGTTACAAATCACAAGAGGTGCACAATCCGGCGCACACTGATGATGAAACAGAATGACGCTCGTGACGTCGCAATATAAATGAAAAATTGTACCATTGTAATTGGTTCTGAAAGTACTCTTTTTAGTGTTCAATATCTGCGGATCATTTACCAAAACCATTTTTCTGTTTGTGATGATGACCCGAGATATAAAGTGGTCATCTTTTCGCTCCATTTTCCGTAAATAGGTCCGAGTTCCGCATACTTTCCGCTCTTTATCGAGATTTTTGAGTAATGGGCAGAGTTATTAAGTTAATTCAATCGTTGATTTAAAGTATCAATTTGAAACCGCACTCGTCCGATATTTAAACAATATGATTATCAATGATTAAGAAAAATATTTTATCAACTGACAATTATTCTATGCGGTAAATCTACTGAACACCGGCTAGCATTAATTGTCAAACGGACCAGGGTAAATACACGTAATACAAATAATATAATAACTACAATTATTTATTGTAAATACGCATATATCCTAATGAATGAAATAAAATATTATGTTAATTAAATTAAATTATTTTGTCAGAATTGAATGCATAGACCCGATGCAGAAATTAAACATGTCGGACATCTCGCAAAACTGTCATAATGTTGGACTTCTGTAGATCTTTTGCAATTAAACGTCCCAACAATTTTCCACTAAAAAATTATCCGTCGCCCTTTCTGTCTGTCAGCATGTATTGGCCGTATTTGAATCGTTTGCACGACCTGAAACCAAGAGACTTGCTCGCCAACACATTGTTCTTCGTTAATTTAATCACCTCATAAAAATATGAAGGAGTATCCCATATTTATTGGTAAAAATTTCCGAAAGAGCGAACTTCTAGTTTTTAAACGGGCTTTATATTTCCCAACTTACCTGTCTGTCTACTGCTGCTCAAAACCTGTTTGTTCAGCTATTCAACGTCCAAACAACGTCAAATTTCAGATTTATGTTATTTAAATAATAATAGATGATTAATTGTATTTTACTTCATAAAACAATCATTCACTTTGTTTCAACATTTATTTATATTTAAACATTATATGAAAATTTCGGCGTGCGCCGATGTTGCGTTGCCATGGTTATTAAAGTGCACATAACTCGTAAAGGAGGTAAAAGTCAACAATTAAAGTAAATCTTACTTTTAGAAATAAAGACACTCTTTCAATTCA
Organism: Ruditapes philippinarum; assembly: GCF_026571515.1. Classification (NCBI taxonomy): domain Eukaryota; kingdom Metazoa; phylum Mollusca; class Bivalvia; order Venerida; family Veneridae; genus Ruditapes; species Ruditapes philippinarum. Next base: position 8,632 of record NW_026862721.1, on the reverse strand, counting down.
TATCCACTAAGGGTGTTTTTATGAACCAAGTAAAAAATGACAGCAAAAATCCATGAACTTTTTGAACATACCTCGTATATGGGTTTTTTCAAAGAAGATTTTTAAGTTTTTGCCATACACATTAAAGGAAAATCAATGACCCCCGGGGCGGGGCCAATTTTGACCCAAGGGCTTTTATTTGAACAAATTTGGTAGACACCCATTAGAACATGTTTCATGCTAAATATCTTAGCTCTAGCTCTTTGGGTTCTTTAAAAGAAGATTTTTTAAGTTTTTACTATATGCATATAGGGAAAATCAATGACCCCCTGGGGCGGGGCCAATTTTGACCCCAGGGCTTTTATTTGAACAAACTTGGTAGACACTCACTAGAAGATGTTTCATGCCAAATATCTTAGCTCCAGCCTTTTGGGTTCTTTAAAAGAAGATTTTTTAAGTTTTTACTATATGCATATAGGGAAAATCAATGACCCCCTGGGGCGGGGCCAATTTTGACCCCAGGGCTTTTATTTGAACAAACTTGGTAGACACTCACTAGAAGATGTTTCATGCAAAATATCTAAGCTCTAGCTCTTAGGGTTGTTTAAAAGAAGATATTTAAAGATTTTTCTTTCGGTTGCCATGGCAACCAGAGTTCTGCATGGAATTAAATTCTTTGAACAATTTTTAAAGGTGACCACCAAAGGAACATTCCTGTGAAGTTTGGTTGAAATTGGCTCAGTGGTTTATGAGGAGATGTCATTTAAAGCAAAAGTTTACGGCCGGACGCCGGACGAAAAGCCATCACAAAAGCTCACCCTGTCACTTTGTGACAGGTGAGCTAAAAACAATAACTAAAGGTAAACGAAATGTTTAGCAATAATCTGTCGAGGTAGCCACTACGTATACAGGGTTTGTACCTACCCGTCGTAAGTGCCCATATAAATACTGCTATCAGATCCCACATACGAGGTTCTGAATGCATAATCCAAAATATAAACACATAACATTACCACGCAATGCCATAACACAACTTTATAGCAATTTTAAAATTTTGTTTTAGTTTGATGTAACAAATAGCTTCTGTTAAAAAGTATTTTCGTGACAACAAGTATGTTACTAAATCGTGATTCTAATTAATTTTGAAGACCATCTAAAGACAATACAGACCCCAGTTAAAGATAATTCACCAATTGTTTCATGGAGGTTTAAAGCAGCTTTCCTCCAGATTTATGCTAATTATAGTGGACATTTTTTAAATGTATTAATAAGTAAAAATATCGTCAAGTGAACATACAAAGTAGACACTTAAAATATTCGAAAATTGACAAAACCAGGTTTGAATATTCAAAAATTGCTTTATTGCGTTAGTTACATAGCAGAAATATGCTGATAGATACTGGAAAAACAGTCATGAATTGCATATTATCTGTGAATTATTTCTTAAATTGTGAATACTTTTACTGTCCTTTAAATCTAAGTACATTATTTGCAAGATTTATTTTATTGAAACTTGGCTCATCTGGAGGCTTGCAGCTTTAAAGATATTTCTATTTGCTTTCCTGGCTAACAAAATTTTATTTTGCGACAATCTAAGAATTTTACAGACAATGCTTGATGATGATTCATATATCTGTTTATAAGAGGAATTTTTCATATTAAACTCTGGCTGCTGGCCACTAAATGTAGCCCATGATGAACTTGACATCAAAGGATGCTACAGCCAAGTATTGGTGATGACTCACACATTGGTTAATAAGATATTTAAAGCACCTAAAAGGGGACACCAAAAAAATTATTTCTCACACGACAGAGGATTATACATGTGTTTTTATATACAGGTATATGTTCCTAGGTTGTAACTGTAAGTAAGGGAACTTTTCAAAATAAAACATATTGCAAAAACAGGTGAAAATTTACTCTCCAGAAACACTGAGTTTGTAGGTACGAATTTCTTTTCTTCTTTACAGTGAAATTAGTCAGGTCATTATTGTACTTTCATATTGGAGGCCAAGCTTAGATGATCAGAGACTAACATAGTTTTAAATTCAGCTTTATACTAGATGAATAATTTTAAAAGAAATTTAAGTAAAGAAAAACAACTGTTTAGTGTCACAAAAAATATGTTTCCCTGTACATACCAGTAGATTTACATATTAAATCTAAAAGCTATTTGTTAATCAAGGGTCAACATAAAACTCCTAATTTCTATAATAATGACAGAATATTGTTTTCAGAATTATATAATTCATGCAGCTTTAAACATGAAAATCTTAATTACGAGCAAATGGCAAGCAACTAGAAATAAAACAAAGACTATCCTAACAGTTTATAATCTATAGCTTGCAGTCAATACATGAAAACAGAGATGCATTTACACATGGATCTTCTTGCAAACATAGAGCAAATGCTAAAATCATTTACATATAACATTGACAAAATATTTAAACATGACTTCAAATATGCATCTATAATTAAAAACATGAAATATATATTTCTTAATATATTTAACATTAAATAATATCATACATAAATTTTTAATCATCTTTTTTAAAGTTTCACACCCATTCAACAAACTACAAGGGATTTAGTAACTAGTACTTGAGAATACTTTCTGACCATTAACTAGAACTGCCACTATCATGGCGTGAATACCCCCGCATACCACTTTGTCAGAATCAACAGTGGCCATTTAGAGCTCAAGGACAACCTCCCTGCCAAATCTGAGGTTACTAAGCCAGTGCATTGCTAAGTTATATATTCTACATGCTTCAAATGTGAAAATGTCAAAATCAATACATTGCGGACAGGACATTCTTTAGCAATTGAGAAGAAAATTTTTTTTTTTGTCAAGGTCCCTGTGACCTTGACCTTTGACCCAGTGACCTAAAAATCAATAGGGGTCACCTTATAGTCATGATCAACATCCATGCCAAATATGAAGACTGTGAGTCAAAGGAATCTTAAGTTAATGGGTGGACAAACTTTTTGAAGTCAGAGTCCCAATGACCTTGACCTTTGATCCAGTGACCTCAAAATCAAAAGGGGTCATCTACCAATAATGATCAACATCCATGCCAAATATGAAGACTGTGTGTCAAAGGAATCTTAAGTTATTGGGCAGACAAACTTTTTGAAGTCAAAGTCCCTGTGACCTTGACCTTTGACCTGGTGACCTCAAAATCAATAGGGGTCATCTACTTATCATGACTAACCTCCATGCCAAACATGAAGACTGTGGGTCAAAGGAATCTTAAGTTATAGGGCGGACAAGCTTTTTGAAGTCAAGGTCCTTGTGACCTTGACCTGTGACCTGGTGACCTCAAAGTCAATAGGGGTCATCTACTAATCATGACTAACCTCCATGCCAAATATGAAGACTGTAGGTCAAAGGAATCTTAAGTTATTGGGAGGACAAGCTTTTTGAAGTGAAGGCCCCTGTGACCTTGTCCTTTGACCTGATGACCTCAAAATCCAATAGGGGTCATCTACTAATCATGACTAACCTCTATGCCAAATATGACGACTGTAGGTCAAAGGAATCTTAAGTTATTGGGTCGACAAGCTTTTTGAAGTCAAGGCCCCTGTGACCTTGACCTTTGACCTGGTGACCTCAAAATCAATAGGGGTCATTTTCTAATCATGACTAAATTCCATGCCAAATATGACGACTGTAGGTCAAAGGAATCTTAAGTTATTGAGCGGACAAGCTTTTTGAAGTCAAGGCCCCTGTGACCTTGACCTTTGACCTGGTGACCTCAAAATCAATAGGGGTCGTCTACTAATCATGACTAACCTCACTGCCAAATATGATGACTGTAGGTCAAAGGAATCTTAAGTTATTGGGCGGACAAGCTTTTTGAAGTCAAGGCCCCTGTGACCTTGACCTTTAACCTGATGACCTCAAAATCAATAGGGGTCATCTACTAATCATGACTAACCTCCATGCCAAATATGACGACTGTAGGTCAAAGGAATCTTAAGTTATTAGGCGGACAAGCTTTTTGAAGTCAAGGCCCCTGTGACCTTGACCTTTGACCTAGTGACCTCAAAATCAATAGGGGTCATTTACTAATCATGACTAACCTCCATGCCAAATATGAAGACTAAGGGTCAAAGGAATCTTAAGTTATTGGGCGGACAAGAAAAAACCGACGGACGGCCGGACAGCCGGACGGACGGACAAGCTGATTCCAGTATACCCCCCTTACAACTTTGTTGTGCGGGGGTATAATGATTGTTTGTTATTTCAGGGATAGCGCGAACGCAGTCCCCACACCAATAAATTGCGTACCCGAGTAACCCACATTTGGGGCTATCGCAGACGTCAGCCCAACCGAAGTGCAATGGAAGGGCCTCTTTCTGGGGAAACCGCCTTGCAGATCACGGTGTTCCCTGTACCAGGTAAGTATGAATTCACCACATTTTACAGGCTATTTATTCAACGGCTCAACAGCATTTTGTCACACTTCAATTATACCATACAATTTAACGCTAATTTAACCATGATTAATAAATTTATGTTAGCATAAAAAAAAATCATTATTATATGAGTAATGAAATTGTACATTTATATTAATGATTAATGAATAAAAAAAAATAATTTGCAAAACATGTTCTTAAATTGGTAAAATAAGTGATATTTTAACACACTTTTTGACAAGCATATTCAAAGGGGGTAAATTTCTATAAATAGAACAAAGCCAGAAGGGACTGTACTCTCCCAACTACTAAAGCTATCAATGGGCACAACAAAGTTATCTGGCTATTGATTTTATCTCGTCTTTACATTTAATTTAGTCTAAACAACTGTGATAAAAAAAAAATGTGAAATGCAGTGTTATAGATATTGTAGAAAATAATTTCTGTATTGAAATACTTAGACAAACTTACTAAAATTGTGTTCTGTGAAATTATTGTTATTTTTTTTACTTTATAAATTAATCAGTTTGGCTTTAAGGTTTAAGAAGTTTAACCTCTGATGTAAAATAACCGAAACTTACAGGTTAAGAAACACTTAATATTACTAATAAAACATTCCTTTGCAATCTTAAATAAATTTTCCTTATTTAATGATCCCCTAAAAATGATCCTCCACTAAAAAAGAAAAAAAATAATTTTAATGACAGTTTCATACAATATTATTTACTGTTATGATAATATTGATAACTTAGCGTTGTTTAAAGATACTATTATTCAACTTTATGTTGTTTTCATATATTGTTATTATTATTTATTGAAAAATAACGTTTTTATACAATATTATTTATTTTAATGTTGTTTTCATATAATATTAACTATTCTAATGTAGTTTTCATCTAATTCTAACCATTTAATGTTGTTTTCATCTTTTATTTTTTTACTTGTTTTTTTTGCCCGTTTTGATGAAACCACGAAATTTCATGCCCACGAATATAAATGAATTCGCAGTATCTTGAACAAATCTATCTTTAAGTAACAAAATTATTGATGTTATCTAAAAATGAATTAGATTTATCAATTAATGTTGCTTACAGAATGATGTAACCAAAATAAAAATTATACCTCTGAGATCGCCTTGGTTTTTCATCAAGTTCACGAAGGTTCCCAGTACTGTATGAATGGTACGCGGGTCCCCCTAAATCGCCATCTGCACCTTCGCTGGAAGCACTACCTCTACGACGAACAAGAGGGCTTGGAGTCTTTTTACGGTTGCTACCAAAGTTGAAAAACCTGCAAAATATGATTACTTCATTTAGATTTTACCTTTGTTTGTTTCTTTGATTTTAACAGACTATACTTTGTTTGTTTCTTTGATTTTAACAGACTATTTTTTGGTCATATTATGGAGGTGGATCCACCTAACCGGCTCTCCTGGATAACTTACCAGTAATTACCAATGTGAACGACTACATATGCCACACAATGACAGACAAATGTCTATCCAGGGTTCGTACAGACATCCAATGCCAAAATTCAAGGACTTTTTAAGTACTATTTAAGCACGTTTTCCCATTTTTCAAGCACATTTGTTGCACATATACCAACACAATCTTCACCCTATGATGGATAGTTTGTTCACCATTTTTTGTTGAATACACATTTTCTGACATTATAGAAGAACAACAAAGGGTGCACCAAGTACAGATTAGTTCAAAACAACTGCAATTTGTCCACTTACTGTTACCTTGATTTAATAAACATTTCATTGATTTTGATACTAAATTAGATCTTTTTTCTTTTATTTTGTTAACTGTTGATTTTTATCAAAACTATGTCATTCTGTGATTCAAACATTTTCAAGCACATTTTTAGCAAATTTAAGCACTTTTTAAGCACTTTTCAAAAGAGTAATCACATTCAAGGACTTTTAAGCACTTTTTTACATTTTTAAGCACTTTTTAAGAAAGAGACTCAAATTTAAGCACTTTTTAAGACTGTACGAACCCTGCTATCAGACAGTCGGATCTGATTTTTCCCTTTAAACAGGGTGTTGTAATAATATTTAAAGAATTGATCGGAACTTTGTGATAATTCTTAAGTAATACAAAGTAAATTGTTACACTGCTTTTGTATCAGTTTTTCAAAAATGAATACTTTTTTAAAGATTGTAATCTCGTGCAAAGTTTTTCTTACTTTTTCTTTGTATAGTGTGTTTGAGATTTGTCTAACAGTTGATTATATTGGTCAGAGCGGAGAAATCTTGAATAACTGTCTTTTTTCATCAACGCATATACATGCTCCATGGCCGGTTGGAATATATATCTGTAAATAGAAATATAAATTGTATATAAAATTTATTATATAACAAGAGCTGTCCGTAAGACAGCGCGCTCGACTTTTTTATTGCTTGCCAATAAAAAAAGTTTTTGCAGTAAAAGGCAATACAAGAATCTCTGTATTTTTAAAGTGAACAATGGCCATGAGCATTAAGATATTTAGTGAAGAATTATTTTACTGAATTGTGTGATACCCTTGAACACTGCAGCAAAGTTTGAAATGTTTAAGTCAAAAGAGGGCTGGTAAGAAAGAAAAAAAAACTGAGTTGAGCCTTAAATAAATTTAATAGTATTAAACCCACTTTGAGAGAATAAGGTATTTTTACGTCACTCAGAACACCTTGGTAAATGACATAATAACATAATTTTTCAAGAAATCTATGCCAAGGAAGCAGTATATTTTTGTACAATCAGCATAATATATAGATTTGACTTTGTATGTGAAAGTATTATAGTTACCTTATAATACAAGTAATAGATAAATTTTATCAAGTGGACTGGTACTAAAAACTTAACCAAGATTCTAAGTCGATAAAAGGCCTTAATTTTTAAAACAAATCCTTGACAGAGTTACCTTCTCTTGCGTACAGATGGGGGTAATGATGTGAAATAGCATTAAAAGTTTCAAAGCAATATCTCAAAGGGTTAAGGCAATAAGTGGATTTTACCCATATTCAATGTATTTTCTAAGTCAAAAAGGGGCATAATTCTGTCAAAAACCTTGACAGAGTTATGTCCTCTTGTCTGTTGATGAAGGTCGTGATGGTAAACAAGTATGGTCAGTTTCAAAGCAATACCTCCAATGGTTTTGAAATAAAGTGAGGTGGTACAAAAAACTTAACCAAGATCAATACACTTTCAAAGTCAAAAAAGGGCCATAATTCTGTCAAAAACCTTGACAGAGTTATGTACTCTTGTCTGTAGATGGAGGTTATGATGGTGAACAAGTATGGTAAGTTTCAAAGCCATACTTGTAATACTTCTGAAATAAAGTGGGGTGGTACGAAAAACTTAACCAAGGTGTGACGCCAACGCCGACGCCGACGCCGGGGCGAGTAGGATAGCTCCCCTTTTCATAGAAAAGTCGAGCTAAAAATTGCTCGAAATGAAAATTTTACAAAATCAAGGAGCTAACATTCTTATGGTCAAATGAATACCTACCTGCATACACCGATATTATCCATTTCCCAAGACTGGGCTTGTACCAGATTATCATGAACTGTTTATAGTATATTTAGATCAAACATTGAGAACAAAATCCAAGAAATGTTACGAAACGAGACTAAAAGTAAAACACTTTCCAAGAATCGTTAAAATTGTAAGTTTATTAAAATGTCAGATCCTATATGTATCAACATACAGCCAGAAAAACAATTAAAACAGAGTTAAAATTTATCGAGCTGTCTATAAAACGATCAATTGGAACATTTCGAATTTACCTAGTTCTTCCCGACAAGTCTTTATCCTCCTTTAACTGGGATGTAACTTTCTCGAGAGTTTTACAATCCACGTTCACCTCATGTATGGCACCAGCAGTTAAAAACTCTCTGTAATATAATATACATGTATATATGAGCTGCGCCACGACAAAACCAACATAATGGGTATGTGACCAGCATGGATCCAGACCAGCCTGCGCATCCGCACAGTCTGATCAGGATCCATGCTGTCCGCTTAAAAACCCTATAACAAGTAGAGAAACTGATAGCGAACAGCATGGCTCCTGATCAGACTGCGGGGATGCCCAGGCTGGTCTGGATCCATGCTGGTTGCAATCCCATTATGTTGGTTTTGTAATGGCGCTGCTCATATAATATTATATATATAAGGAAATTACAACAATAAATATATCCAGTAAACATCAACCTCGATTTATATTAACAGGGCAATAACAG
>NW_026862720.1:0-53677 GCF_026571515.1 Ruditapes philippinarum | reverse complement strand
TGTCACATGTCCAAAATTTTCTTGGGCACATCCCCCTTCTGGCAACCCCCTGATGCAACATTTGGCAGGGGGACGGCGCCGAAAAAGTGGTCACTTCTTTTAACAACATTTTTCCAAACGAAAACCAGTCTTTGGGGCCTAAATAGGGCATTTTTTCACTGTTTGAGGCCTCAAAAGGGGGGGGGCAAAAAGTCGTCGAAACACGCTTATATAAGAGAAAAGGTTAAAGGTAAATATGAAGGGATTTTAATGGTTCTAGGTGATACTTAGGGATTTTAGGCCCTTAGGTAATGATATACAGATACGCCATCACATATCTCTTTACTATGTGATTGTTTTATTTCCTTTCCTTAATGTGTCAATATATTCCTTTAAGATTAAATCTGCTTCACTTTCTTCTATGTATGTATACTGGTCAGACATTCTGTGAAGCCATATTCCATCCTGACTGTCACAGAATAAAGAACTTATGTTTTTCAAAATTTAAATCTTGGATTTTTATTTATCAGGTACGTTGAGTTATTTATTTTTCTATATCTACTGTTTTTCATTCAACCTTTCACTGTAAGATATGTATTTTATGTTATCTTAAGCTATTTCTCACAAGTATGTTTTAGGTATATAGTTTGTAACTTGAATAACTGAGATTTTAGAATACTTCGTATTAATGAAGTAAATAAAATTGTCATAGGATAATGTACATAAGGTTCATTTTTTTCTTTAAAAGAAATATTACCTCAAATAATTTATTTATATAAATTTGTTAATAAAATATTTTTATTTTAGTTATTAATAAATTGTTCCATAAGTGATATTTTTCACATCATTTATATTGGTATAGTTGGTTTCTTTAACTAAATCACAAGTTTTAATTTAAATCTAAAAATTCATTTTAAAAGTAGCAGTTGATTTAGGATTTTTATCGTCTTCTCACATGCAAAACAAGTTATTGTTAAATTCCCCATATCATGTATTTATTAATTTAAATATTGCAATTACTTAGTAATTATCATAATTATTTATAATGTATTGAAATATAAATATATATTCCATCTTGACTGTCACAGAATAAAGAACATATGTTTTTCAAAATTTAAATCTTAGATTTTTATTTTATCGGTCATCCAGCATATCTCCGAAAAGGGGCGCGCATCCGCACCGCCGTATAACAATATGTCCAAATATCTTCAAGAACATTTGTGCATGTAACTATCAGACTGTCATGAGTCTAACCAAAAATTAGAGAGATCATGTTTAATCAAGTAAATTGAAATGAACTTCAAATATGTAAGTTAGTTATATCAATTGTATTACTAGTTACTGAGTTAATAAATTTCAGCTTTGTTTTGCTACATACAGGCCAAATAAGTTTTACCAACAATAAAGGCATGAGTAAAAATTTGAAAAAAAGTTTTTTTTGTAAATTTTATCATATTATATCATTATCATATCATATCATTTTATGAATCAGTGTGATGCCACCTTGCCATTTGTTGGCCGAATTTAGAATTCGAATTTGCGTTCAAGAGGGTGGAGGCATACTAGAAATGCTTTATTACCAATTCTGACAGAAACAAAATAACACATTCCTTAACAACATATCGCAATATGATAATTCGATGAATATTAACAAATAGTTTCATTATTTATTAAATTCCTTCCAGTTTCTTATAAGATCAATAATTTTCATTTCACTTTTTGAAAATCAACCATACGATTCTCTATGTCAGAAGGAATAAAAGCTTTAAACATATTTTAAAGACACAGTCTCAGAATTGAATATTTTTTTTTTGAAAACGCAGATATGTTTTAAATACTGTTCATATGTATTTGATTTTGAGTACATTAAATACAAATCTCACGAAGAATGAAACGCTGGACATGATATAAGCAAATATCAACAAAGTGGTATTTTTACTTGAATACAAAATACTTATACACTACATTAGTACTTTATTGTTCAGCTATACAATCAGTGAGTTACTGTCTGGAAACTGTTCAAGGACACAAAACATTAAAATAAAAGTTTTATGAAATAAAATTAGATTAAAATAATTTTGCCGTTAAATGTTTTGCATGCTTTCAGTAAAATGTTTATCTTTATATACACCAGCTATATTAAAAGATATCTACATTATAATATGATATACATGAATTCTCATCCGTACTTTAACAAACATCTTTATAAAGAGTCAGTCTATAGATATTTCCTGACAGGTTGACTTGGGACTGGTTTCTATTTTTAAACCATTTGACAAATATTTAGCACAAAATCTCGTCATCAAAAAAAGACCGCTTACATGCGCATACATCAGTTGTCCGTCATAATAAATCTACCACCAGAGAAGGACTTCTTATTATCAAAAAGTTATATCTGTAAATTGGATGAGTTAATAGTTAACAACAAACCTAGAATTTTTGAAAATGCACGAGCTCAAAGAAAAACTTGTGACTGAAGAGAATAAAACGCCTACCAATGTCACACAGTATGTTAAAATGCAATGACATGATTTGTGAACATCATATGAAAAGGCAGGTAATAGATGTTCAACATTGCCATAAAACAAAAAAGACATTTAACTTATATCTTTGACTGTTTGTTCTTGCAAAAAAACAACGTTCAAAGAAGAGGTTCGTTACAATGTGTTTGATAGTTTAAATAAAGATGTAATCAAGAAGACCTTTAATGAAGAGGCGCAGACTACAGCTTTTAAAGGCTAACCGCGAGCCTGTCTTGTAACTTGGAAACACCATGGTACCCTGCTGACAATAGTGATTACATTACCCATTCTAAACCATTTCACTAAATTCGAATTTTATATATACATGTATGTTTCTGTCATGTCATTCCAATAACGCCCTTGTAAGGAAATGAAAGTTATAAATCGGTCATCTGCTTTAACTTTAAATATCATTTACAAGGTCATACCCTTCAACAAGGACTAACTTTAAATATCGGATCACAAAAACATATCAATATATCATTTTTATTACAGGCTTTTAAGAGGGTAAACAACGATTTTTTATGATACTCATCACAATTTATAGAACACCTGAACAAATTTTATTCATTTATAACCATTATAAAGATTGCGACGATGACAAATAAAAAATTGTCATAACGATACATGTTAAACATACTTAAAGCTTATTTTAGTTATTGGAACGGTTAAAGAATTGTTTGTTTGAGATGCGAAATCAGAATTTTTGTTCACTTGTTAACTTAGGCTTAAGCATTTCCACTTGTTTCTATTGAAAAAATATCACTTTGAACCAAGTCATTGAAAAATATTCTGATCTGAGTGTCGACAATAGAAACGTACTGTTTGTTTGTATAAGAATTAAGCATTTTTGGAAATCAAGATTACAGCAAAACATAGTTTACATTATTTTGTTCAATGGTGCAATCCCGACCTTGAGGCATCTATTCTACCATTTTGCTTTAATATTTGTAGTATTGATATATTAGGATTCGAATCTAAAACAAATATATATCTGGAAATACATGTCACAGGCTGTTTCACTTTGTTTTAATTATCAAATTTAATTGTGTACATAATCCATGAAAGTACAGTAATCAAGCACGCCAATGCATAATGCGTAACGCATAAACTCTTAAAAAGCCTAGACTGTTATCATTTGGTGTTATATGAATTATTTAAATGTACTAAAACCGATTAGATATTTATGTTGACGTAAACAAGTACATGTAGCAAACATGTGATTTCCAGAAGGTACAGTGTTCATATAATAATACTACGGTCACAATAAGCATGTCCAAGCCTACATTATTATGTATAAACTATCAAGTATAACACATGCTGATATCAAACATGCTATGTAACGTACATGATCTTCAAAATAGTTCTATTAATGATTGTTCAGTGCAATAATTTGTCTCACGAACCTTAGTAAATTTTTCCTCAGAAATATCTTAATATGAACTTAATGTTGGATAATTGTCAATATATACATCAAAATTCATTTTTTTTATTTAACACTCCCACATCATGTTTACGTTAATATTTAAGAGCCAAATGAAGCTAAAAAATAGAAGTGTTTGAAAGTACTCTTCCTACATTTACCCGAATTAAAACGCTTAGTCAGAATCATCTTTTTAAACATTTCTGGGCAAAAATGGTCATCAGTGAGAGAACTGAAAGAACTACCGGCTTAACAAAGTAGCATAAGACGTTTTGACTGCACTACTATACATTTATAGACTAGCTATTGAATATGACGTTAAATTCACCGGTAAAGTTCAATATAACATTTTGCCTGTGAATATTACATCACATTCAATTGGTCGTTAGCCTATAATTGTTTTATCATATGACCAGTCTAAGATTTAAAAAAAAAGAAAAGAAAACGTAAAGCCTAATGCAAGAAAAAGTTTTCAATGCACTTAGCATTGCAGTGTAACTTTTATTATTTTGGAATTAATAGAATTTTGAATCGAAAAAAAAAAAAACAACAGAAAACGTAAAGCCTAATGCAAAAAGAAAAGTTTTGGAATAAATATAATTTTGAATCGAGAAATATGCCATAAAGAACAAAATGCAACAATTCGTAATAATCTATGTTGTATGGTCGATGAATTTGAGTCTGACCAGTGAAAATAATACTAAACTTGTCATAACTGAACATTCATAAATCATATTCACCCCGTGAATATGATTTACGCACGCGCAGTTAATTTTCTTAGCTGTATGGTTATTAAAAATGAGTTTGACTTTTCTCTAGATTGAGGAAATCCATTTACAGCAATTGAATTTGATATTACAACCAGCGAATATGAGTTGATAATTTGTTCTGTTGAATAAGTTTTGAACTAATGAGATTGCAGCTATTTTAGATCATGTAATAAGATAAAATATGCAGTGATTCAACCATTGTTTACCGCTTCAAAGACATGAATAGGCATAATATTATTTAAAACCTTTGAGACTTTTTTTAAAATCAATTCTTTATATGTTTTCCCCTCAACAGTGAAACATCAACAATAGTAGAGAACAATCTTAGGATGCACTGTAAATTTTATTTAAACCAAATTTAACACTAAATTTACATGTAATAATTTAGTCCTGCTATGAATCAATTCAGAGAGAAACAATAGGATATAAACATGACGATTTATAAAAAATGAATGCACGTGTAGTTTTGCTTTAAAAATTGTACACATTATCTTTAACTCAATTTCCTTCTGCCTGTTGAGGTCTTAATTTACGTCAGTACTCCTGAATTTTTGTTCCAATTAAACCCGTGTAATCAATGCCTTTTCCAATTGCATAAAATCGTGTTTTGTATAAATGAAAACTTTAATGTCATCTTGTACAATTTTGTAAAGTGTGTTCTTCATGAACTCAAAACATATTATGCAGTATTCTTGAACTATCACATATTATGAATATATTTAATTGATAAAAACATAATTTAGACTGTTGTTATGGCGTGTAATATAAATACTTAACAGTCGACTAATTTAAATGTCCGTTTTTAAACAGACAAAATCTAACTTATTTTACATGAATGTAAAATAAGTTATATTTTGGCTGTTTATAAACAATCAGTTAAATATTTTCTTTTTAATTTTGTCTTCGCTTTTAAAATGTGTTTAAAATATCCTTCTGTTCTAGTATCTTAGATTATCTACTTTGATATAGAAGCGAAGTTTATGTTACTGACTGAAAGCCTTTTAAGTCTGTTCTATGGGGTGAATGTGTTGCATATTACAATCTATCTAGGACAAATTCAATTGTTTTTCATTGTGGACTTTTCAATTTGTTTTCATTACTCTTGGGGTATATCTCTAACATATTATTATAAAGAAACAGTTGTATTCCCTTTTACACATTACTATAAAAGAAACTTTTGCAATCCTTTTTTACAGTATACTCTACTAGAAAAGTTTGTATTTCGTTTAAAGCAGCACAGCTCAAGATTAATGTTTATTTTCACGAAAATTTTGAAAATGTTTTTAAAAAGTAAATATTGTGAAGTGAAGAAAATAAATACTTTTAACATTGCAAACAGCATGAACAACACATGTAAATTACCAAATAGAGGTCAAAATGTGCAAAGCTCTAGCCCTTACTGCGTTTGTAACGCAGTAGTTATAGGGGGAGGAATACTGCAAAATCGGTCTTTACAGAAAAAAATATATCTTTTATCTTCAATATCTCTTTCAAAAAATATCAGTACTTTTGACTAAAGTTTAATTTTGTTTAAATATTTAAGCTCATCTGGAGACATGCATCTTTAACAGATTACTAGAAACTTTTGTATTCATGCTAACAGATTACTATACTAGAAACGTTTGTATTTTTCTTTTACAGATTACTATACTAGAAACTTTTGTTTTTCCCTTTAACAGAAATCTATACTAGAAAAATTTTGTATTTGCCTTCTACAGATCTTTATACTAGAAACATTGGTATTCATTTTAACAGAATACTTTACCAGAAACTTTTGTATTTTCCTTTAACAGATTACTATACTAGAAACATTGAATATCCCTTCAAGAGATTACTAAATTAGAGACAAATCACTATATAAGTAAAGGTTTGTATTTCCCTTTAAGAGATTACTAAACTAGTAACTTTTTTATTCTATTTAACAGATTACAATACTGGACACTTTTGTATTTTTCTTTAATAGATTATAATATCAGAAACATTTGTATTTCCCTTTAACAGATTTCTATATTAGAAACTTTTGTATTCATTTAAACATATTACTTTAAAAGAAACTTTTGTTTCTCCCTTTAAGAGATAACTAAACTAGAAACTTTTTTATTCCCTTTTATATATTACTTTACTCGAAACTTTCGAATTTCTCTGAAACAAATTACAATACCTGAAACTTTTTGAATTTCTCTTTAATATATAACTTTACCAGAAACTTTTGTACTTCCCTTTTAGTTATTACTAAACTAAATACTTTTTTATTCCCTTTAACAGATTTAACAGAAACTTTGTATTTCCCTTTAACAGATTACTATACTAGGAACTTTTGTATAACCATTAGCAGATAACTATTCTAGAAACCTATGTAGTTCCCTTCAACAGATTTCTATACATGAAACTTTTCTATTTCCTTTTAACAGATTACTATATTAGGGATTTTTGTATTTCTCTTTAACATATTACTATATTAGAAACATTTGTATTCCCATTAACATATTACTATAATAGATTTTTGTATTTCTCTTTAACAGTTTACTATTATATTATAAACTTTTGTATTCATTTTTACAGATAAATTTGCCGGAAACCTATGTACTTCCTTTTAACATATTACTATACTAGAAACGTTTTTATATCCCTTTTACAGATTATTCAACTTAAATCTTTTGCATTTCCCTTTAACAGATAACTATACTACAAACTTTTGTATTCTCTTTTACAGATAAATATTTCAGAAACTTGTGTATTCTCTTTAACAAATTACTATACTAGAAAGTTTTGTATTCCCCTAAACAAATTACAATACTAGGAAATTTTGTATTTTCTTTAACATATTACTATACCAGAAACAAATTACAATACTTGAAATTTTTGTATACCATTTAACAATTAAATACACTACAATCTTTTGTATTTCCCTTCAACAGATTATTACACTTACAAGTTTTGTATATTCTTTAACATATTTCTATACTAGAAATGTTTGTATTTCCCTTTAACAGATTACTATGCTAAAATGTTTTGTATTCCCTTTAAGATATTACTAAACTAGAAACACCTGCAATCCCTTTAACAGATTACTATACCGGAAATTTTTGTATTTCCTTTAACAGAGTACTTTACAAGAGACTTAGTATTTACATTTGTCATATTACTTTACTACAAACTTTTGTATTCTATTTTACAGATAAATATTCCAGAAAGGTTTGTATTCCCTTTAACAAATTACTATACTAGAAAGTTGTGTATTCCCCTTAACAAATTACAATACTAGAAACTTTTGTATTTCGTTTAACAAATTCAAATACTAGAAAATTGTGTATTCCCTTTTTCAGATTACTACACTTGACACATTTCCCTTTAACAAATTACTATAATGCTAGAAACGTTTGTATTCCCTTCAACATATAACTTTTATAGAAAGCTTTGTAGTTCCCTTGAACATATTCTAATACTAGAAACTTTTGTATTCCCTTTAACAAATTAATACATTAGCATCTTTTTTTACTTCCCTTTAACAAATTTGTATACTACATTTTTTTTATTTCCCTTGAACAGATTACTGTACTAGAAACTTTGGTATATCCTTTAACATAATACCATACTAGAAACTAATGTATTTTTCTTAACAGATTACTTGTATTTAAATGTTTGTATTTCCCTTTTACGATAAGTATACTAGAAACTTTTGCCTTCCCTTGTACATAATACTATACTACATGTATATACGTTTGTATTAACTTGTATTCATGAAAAAGTATTCTATTCATAATAAATATTTGATTGAAGCATCGCACTTTATTTGTATTGTCTAAGGTTGAATTTCTTTATTGATGAACAGTCTCTATTATGATTGTAGGAGTGATTGATTTTATTCAGGTTTACATATACACTGATTCAAGATTTGAATTACCTTAAAATTTTTTTTTTTCAAATTTGTAAGCTAGAGAATATAACATTCAAAATTTAAGAGTCTGTGATCACCCATGATTATGTGGACACGC
Organism: Ruditapes philippinarum; assembly: GCF_026571515.1. NCBI lineage: Eukaryota > Metazoa > Mollusca > Bivalvia > Venerida > Veneridae > Ruditapes > Ruditapes philippinarum. Next base: position 44,988 of record NW_026862720.1, on the reverse strand, counting down.
CGATATTGTTTATATAATGTAATACTGTACATGACTCAACATCTTTATAATAATCAATAATGTAAGGATAATAGAATTCCAAACATTAAAATTTTGGAACTAGTTTTTCTTCGTGCTTAAGAATATACACATTCGTTCGGCAACTGAGATTATAAAGCTTAAACAAGTTTGTTGGCGGACTTTCAACAAGTTCATCATATATGAAAACAAACACACTGTAGACATAAATACGATACGTAGGCTTATATCAAAGCCTCGAAAACTAATAATAAATCTTCCTTCCTGTATAAAACTGCGCGTTGTCGATCATGACTTAATAAAGAAGTCAAGGTACACTTATCTCGTCTCCGTGTTATACTTAGGTTTTGCAAACACTATCAAAGGAAACTGAAAGTCGGCCAATAAACACGTATAAATCAGATTGTCTCGTATCTTATTCTCTTTATATTACTTATTAGACCCCCAGGTACACAAATATGTAAGGTTCTTTAGGAGAACCACATTTTCGCGTAGGCTCGTCTGTCGACGCATTTCATGACTTAGGCTTGTCCACCCCAATAAGAATGTCCGGACTCTATGCCGCCGTTGTGCCAGCTCAAGCATAAGATTACTATCAAGCGTCAGACAATGTATGAATCTTCTAAATCGAACACTTTTTATTGTTCATAAAACAATGTTGAATTTTGGTTCAAATGTTTAAATCAACTAGATAATCTGACAAAGAGCCAATTTAAAGACAATGTGACATTGAAATGTCAGCTTGGTCATTTTGAGGTGCACATTAAAAATTAAAGTGACAATATGACATAATTATTAGTTTTATTTCAAGTTATGTTTAATTAGCCTTTTATTCAAAAACATTAACTATTATTCTGGAGAATGACCAAATATTGATACTTACAAATGATTATGGTTAAATTAATTATTGTTTAAACACTGCCTCAAAGACTACCCCACGCTTTTCACCGATAATTTGCAAGGTTAATGTTATAAATTATCGTGAGTAACGTGAGTTACTGATTGTTTACCTTAAACAAAATAATGAATTGTAAACTATTATGTCAAACTCTTAAGTAATTATAACTTTTTCCAATGCACTAACCATTCACATTTAGATAGGCGTAATCTAGTCTTTAGTAAGTATCAGTTCAACCACCGTGACCATTTTACCACCTTTACTAAGCAGTAGTCTCATAATTTAAGTACAAAATTAAGTTTAATTCTGGGGCACTGAAAACGCGTCTTGTCTCTACACTTACTCAGCATGCTTATGAAATCAAGAGAATTTGAAAAGCGCGGGAAGAGATCACATTTCAGCGACAAGACACCTAACCTAAATTCATGATTACCTCCATTTTCATCACAATCGCCATCATCTCCATAATCATCATCATTAAATTTTTTATAAAACAAAATCTTAACGCATATAATTGTCAATATCTAGTTATCTTCACTTTCATCGTCAACAGCATACAAGTCATAAAAATCAGCTACATTTATACATTTTCAGAATTAATAAAATCATAACTTGTATCATCATCATCATGATCATGATCATCATCATCATCATCAGCAGCAGCAGCATCATTATCATCATCACCACCATCATCATCAACAACAACAACAACGACAACAATATAATTATTACCTCAGTCAATATTTATCATCACTATGATCTCCAATCATCAAAATGATAATTATCATAACATATATTGTCATCATCAACAAATTTATCTTTGTCATCATCTTTATCATTATCATAATTGTCAGTATTATTGGATTTATTTCATGAAATGCAATGTCCGTTATTCTGTTTTTTAGGGTAAAGAACGGGGCCGAATTTTTTGTTTAATTGAATAGATAGAATTTTCAGATTCAAATCGATACATTTAAGAGAAATGTGATTATTTTGATTTCCTTAAAGCTCTTGTAAACTGTTGTTTTTATCTGTATTCTGAAATAATGATGCAAGATAATGTAGTAATGATGATTTTATAATAATGTAAATAATGTAATGGCGATGATTGTCGTGAAAATAGTACTGATGTGATTGGTATCGATAGTGATGATGGTGATGATGCATTTATGATTTTGTATTTATGCTGCTGATGATGATAAGGATGTTTGCTCAAAGCCCCAGAATTAGGTAGAAATGTTCTTATTTCTGTATTCTGAATGACGATATATTCATGATGATGTTATAATATTAAAAATGTAGATATATGGGTTATTATTATTATAATGATGCTGATGCTGCTGCTGGTGATGATGATGATACTGTACTGATTAACTCATGATTATGATGGTAATGATGTGATGATTCACTGATAATGATAATGCTCAGTAAATGATTATTGATGATACTGATGATGATGATGCACTGATGATTATGAGAATGAATATACTTTTGCTAATGATATGTGTTGTATAAATAAAACAGCACAAAGGTATGACGAAAATTAATTGTATGCATATATTCCGTAAAATGGAGCATCTTGACGTAAACAGACTCCCTATGTTGGGAGTTATATTTGTTACAATTGTAGTAAGGTATCGATAAATACATATGTAAAGAGGGCTTATCGTATTAGTTTCGGGTAAGACAGGATATTCATGTCACAAAGTAATAAATGTACATACATATGCCTTATAGATAGTTTCATTATTTGCCTCTCTTAATCTCTGGCTTCAATGTAAAGTCAAACGTAAAATCATATGTTTTTTAAAGAAAGTTTGCAAAATTAACACATTTCCCACGACCTTGTAAGTTAGTATACACATGTAACATTCGTTATAAGCCATTTTTGGAAAAAAGATCGACGTGCAAGATAAAGTTGTTTATCAAAATGATTTGCAACTATATATAAATTACTTTACCCTCGCAATAATGTTTGATACTTACGCCACGGCTTATCAAACACTTCAACACTGATGATAAATATATTTTGTATTAAATTACACCTTTCAAATGGTTCTTCTTTGTAACACTAGAACAATGTATAAGGCAAAGGTACAAAGAAATCAATAAACTTCTATCCATCAAAAGTCGGCCAAAATGTGTATAGTGTGTTTTTCCCAGTTTCAAATCTCAGTTGTTTGAGAGAAAATTTATTTCATAATTTTTTTATTTAAATTGTTGTGATGGAATGGCTTCTACAATAAATTATAAATATAATGACAAGATAATATCCGATATATTTTTTTTCAAATGATATAGCCCTTTTTTATTCCATTTAATCAGCAATTTTTCAATACATTAAAAAGGAAAGTGGTGTTTTTTAATATTTTCCGATGATTTGCAACATATTTCAAAAAGTGCTGACGAAACCGTCCTTTAGAAGAAAGTTTCTAAATCGGTTATTCAAAACATAAAATAAAAAGTATCACAATAAAGTTTGTGTTTTGAGAAATAGAAAAGAGAGAATGTACAAACAAAAACAAACAAACAAACATAATTATTTATTAAAGGGAGACACCGACGTTACTCGTGATCATCTTTATTTCAATATTTTTGCTACTTTGCTTATTTTTTAAAAGTCAAAACTAATAGAAAAGGATATGTCGTTAACGCTTTTGCTTAGAAAAAGCTATCAAGTGCTTATATTATTGAAAAGGGAATTATAAACCGTATAATGTGTATGTTCATAACATTAAAAGAAAACAAGCAAGTCGTTATTGGAAAGTTAAAACTAATACAATACAAATTAATCGCTTCAGTTGCTGTTATTAGGTTTAACGAGAACTGATTTGAGAAAAAAATGACAGGGACAGGAATAGTCAAACAAAGGGAAACAAGTATATCACCAATTTTTTGATTTGTAAAAAAATCTTTGCAAAATGTCAAAGACCTTAATCTTGGCAAGAAAAGACTCCCCCTTCTTACATTTAAAATTTGTTTTACATTCAAAAACGAAGCGTCATATTTCACCTATAGATTATAAATTTTAAAGTTAAAACATTTACGGTATTTGTTATGACACTTGTTGTAAATAGTCCAGTGGGTTACAAGAAAGGTATTGATGCAAAGCATCAAAAGGCGAGGCCAAAATATATTTGATCAATTATTGCACCTAAATACTTAACAGAACATTTGAACTTTATAGCAGTACAATTACACGTGGCCTTGATGCTAGGACCTTGTTTAAGTTGACACTTGAACGACACTTGAACCCAAAAGAATAGACTCTGTCTTTTCAAGTTGCCAAGACAATTTATAGCAAATTAACCTATCACTAACTCATGCCATAAGACTTCAAATTTATTTTACCAGATACAAGGTTACCTGATTCATTTAGCTTATTGCTAAGGGTTGACACGAAAAGAATGAGAGTCGTAGAACAAATACAAGTTAAAAATTTGAATTAAGATTTCTCCTCTGCTGAATTCACCAAGCTTTTACCAAAATTTTCATCATGTGACATCATCCTCTGGACATAATCAATCATATGACTCTATAAAAACGCGTCTTAAGCTAAAGCATAAGTAATATAAGGCTAGTAAACTCGACCCATATTTGCCATCTTTAAAGTATAGAAACACTCCACTCGTTTGTGGTTATTCACCTGTCCTATTATTTATTGGATATGTTAAAATCGGCTCTACCTACAACTGAGATACTATACTACCTGCAATTCATAAAATGCGAAGCAAAATAGCATACTTATCCAAAACTAATATAATGATAACGGGTCAAAATATCTCCACAAATTAAATATAGGCGATTCGTGCAGAAGGTAAGGTAAAACATGGTAAGCAGCCTTGATCATCGCACTTCACGGTAATAATTAGATGTAAAGACGAAATAGGCGTTTTTCTCCACAAATCCGGGAACAACTGTGCAATCTTTGCCGAATAATTTGTCCCAGATACCACCCAATATAAACAAACTCCTTCCTTACATCTAATAACAGACAATAATGCAACATCTCTCTTACAGCCTTAATGTCGGGGAGTAAAAAATTCATTCGTTTCCAAACTTTCTACCCCAGACAAACGTGTTGACAAAAATTTACAATATCGCACACGCAGTGGTCGGAAAGTGAAACTTATAGGTTGTATGGTAAAAAACAATGGTTAAGAAATAATTAAAATTGATGCATAAAACATAAAATGCCGACTATCTTTTGCAAAAACAAGAGATTGTTAAAGAATGAATCTACTCATGAGTTATATAGTATTCAAATGATGATGATATAAAAATGCACAATTTCATTTTCATGTTCAGAAGAAGGGAGATGTAGTAATATCAGCTGTTACCTTTATTATATATAAATGCATATTGAGCATGCTCAGTAACATGTCCAGCCGGCGTGTCGATATAAGAATTTTAGGAGAATAAATTTACATCTTGTAGAGTATAAACCAGTTTATGTTATATATCTATATTGCGAAGTCTACTTGATAATTTTAACTCCCAACAACATAACAAACATGAATAAATAAAGAAAAATAACAAAGTGAAATATAAAAGAATGAATGCGTGAATACATTATTGATAACGTATATAAATGATGCATTGATGTTTCATCATTTCTTACATACAGTCAGAAATTTACCATGTAATATTGCGTTTTTTATAATAAAGCCGTTATTATCGAGATGATATAGAAAATAAAGTAATTCGGGGTGTTGTTTAGCTATTGATTAATAAAAACCATGTGTGTTTGGTGAAATTTGTCTTATATTTGTCGTTTAAAGAGAACTATGCTGAATATCTGAAAGGATAACTTGGTTACTTATAGAATTAATAAGCGTATGTTGAGCTACAAAACATATATAATTATTACCTATATCAGGAAGAGGACATGCTAATAGTATTCAATTGAATGGCAATACCTCCATGAAGGGCCTTGCTATCGTTTAATTGTCCTCAGTTTAATATGACACTTTTTGTCATTTTACAACACATATAAGATCCATTGCTATAACAATCCCTAACACTTATTGAAATATGTAATTTATATATTTCATGTAGATAATAAGGTAGCAAAAGGGTAAGAAATTGTTCATAACTTTTCAAAACGAAATAGAACAAAATATCCATATCTATTTTTTAAGTTTAAATCCATGACAAGGAAACGGACAATTTCATGAAACGGTCTAAAATATAACACGATCTAACGTTCATATTTTAATGGTCACTATTGGTTAAAATTGCAACCTTTCTATAAATATATATATTGATTCCAACCAGACCAAAAAAGCAAAAAAAAAAAAAGAATTTACACGAAAAGACAGTCAATTAGTCAAGTGGTCAGAAACCACAATCAATAGGGTCATGACTAGTCACTAAGTAATTGTGACAATAAAGAACGTATGAGGCAATATATATGACAAAGTTATCACCAATGTTACCAAATAATATATGCATAATTTTAATGAATCATGTAAGCCTTCTTAATGACAGTCAATTTGTTAAATTACGTCATACATTAAATGTTCGGGGAGAACGTCGTATTTTTATCATAAAATGTATAGTAATTTTAATTTAACTTTTATTTTATTTTACAGATAATATATCTATTACTCTATGAAAGCAAAACAAATAATCTATTTTACCTGATTCACTTTTTCTCTTGTCAGTGGAAATATCCTTATATAAGATGTTGCTGTATGATCTAATAATTCTTATCACCAAATACATATCTTAACGATTTATATTTAAACTAGAATAAACTCAGTATTTATTGAAACTGTCCCAAGGATCGATTTCTGATCGTTTAAACCATAGACAAGATTTAAAGTGTGTTTTATCTTACCCGTATTACGATTTTTATCTTAATGTCGACAAATAGAAAGCTAGGTTCTTTAAATAAACTTTATTTACCTCACAGCATATAGCTCACATTGTAAACTCGTTTTGCTTGCCTTGAAATCTTTACGATTGTATAGTTTTTTCAAGAATAATGTCCATTCGTCTTAGTTTCACGTGGTTGTTTAAGGTATATAGCCGTGCAAAAAATATGTATAGGTGTGTGTGTGTGTGTGTGTGTGTGTGCGTGCGTGCGTGGATGCGTGCGTGTGTGCGTACGTGCTTGCTTTTAAAGATATAATATACTCAAATTTGATAATAGAAAATATTGATAATTGCGACACAGTCTCTTTAAAAATATAAAATATACATGCTTCGACTTCACACAAAGTATATATGTTATGTTTTAAGGTAGTTATGTGTCTTAAAGTTCACATGTATGCACAATTTAAATAAAATTTACCGCGTGATTTATTAGTTATGTATATATTTCTAAACTAATTCTTTGCTATTAGATGGACTTATTTCAGAAATGTGGAAACTCTAAATAATCTATTATATCATTATTATGAAAAATGTTTTCCTATCGCTTATAGTAAAGAAACAATTAATTACATTCAGGTAACAAATTACAAGGGCAATTTTTTTTTTCTAAACAAAGTGTTTTCAAATGCATAAAAAATGTAACCTTACACTACCCATTTTAAACACTTATTTGTCAGTTTCCTATATAAAAAAACCTTATTCAAAATGCCCCTTAAATTTTACCACAATGAGGGGCTGTTTTCAAAAAGTTTAAATTTTCGTATATCATTTAGTCATGCGAAATATGAAATAAAGCTTTTAAAGTGAAATATCGTCCTTAGTCTTTTTATACTAAAACAATTCGACAAATATTATTAAATCTAAACAATTTATTTGATTATTTAATATTGCAAGCGTGGGTAAACATTTTTATAATTAGCGTCTGTAAATATAGAAGTTTTTTCTAATATATACATGCATATATTTGTTTAATTCATACGCTGTCGTTTGCGCTTTTTTTATTTCTCTTGTGAAAATACAGTTTTTGTAGCACACTCATTCAACTATTTTCTATTTTAAGGTGGGTGATGATATAAAAGTTCTTTCTGATGAAGGAGCAATTCATTCAATTCTGAGGCGTAATGTGCCTTAAAGTTAGTTGCAAATGAACACTTGATAGCGATGATAATACTTATTTTAAGTCGAAGACAATCATGATTGGCTGTTTGCTTTAAGAAGTTAAATAAACTATACTAGAATATGAAAAAATTACAATACTGAAAAACAGTTATCCTGCATCAGTAAAACAGGAGGAAAATGTATTAAACAAATTCAAAATGTGAAGTGTTACGAACAAAACGTTTATTAATACATTAAAGTAAATTTAATGTGTTGATGTTTTTACATTAAAAACCCCACAACACCTAGGACTTTGAACAATAAATGGAAAGCTGTTTTATGAACGCTTTTGTATTTACTTGTCTTTCTGGCTGGTGACTGTCACTGGTTTTGCAAAATACATTACTACATTTATTGCTCATAGGATCAGTAATATGTCCAAATATCTTCAAGAGCATTTGTGCATGTAACTATCAGACTGTTATGAATCTATCCAAAAATTAGAGAGATGATGTTTAATCAAAATGTTAATTGAATTAACTTTAAGTATGTAAGCTAGTTTTGTCAATTGTATTACTATTTATTGAGTTAATAAATTTCAGCTTTGTTTTGCTACAGACAGGCCAAATGAATTTAACCAAAAATAAATATAAGGAATAAAATGAGGAAACTTTAAAAAAGGTTTTCTGGTAAATCTTATCATAATTATCATATCATTATCATATCATATCATTTATAAATTCGTGTGATGCCACTTTGCCATTGGTTAGAATTTAGAATTCGAAATTGCATTCAATATGGTGGAGGCATACTAGAAATGCTTTACAACAAATTCTGGCAGAAACAAAATAACACATTCCTTATCAACTTATCGCAATATAATAATTCGGTGAATAAAAAAAATAGTTATATTATCAATAAAATTCCTTCCAGTTTGTTGTAAGATCAATAATTTTTATTTCACTTTTTTTTGAAAATGAATACGATTCTCTATGTCAGAAGAAATAACAGCTAAAAACACATTTTTAAGACACAGTCTCTGAATTGAATTCTTTTAATTTTTTATGTTTAATTAAACCAACTGTTCAGGAGTGTGAGTAGTATGATACTTGGGCGAGTCTAGACCACCCTTAATTAATTTTTCTACATTTTAGGTCTAACAAACCCCATTTCACCTCCACTAACCCAATAATTTAACATATTTACCACAATCCAAACAATAAGCAAACAAAATCATCAAATAACGAAATAATTACACAAACTGATACCCACTAACCAAAAAATGGTAATTGGGCGAGTCTAGCGCACCACCCCTAAAAAAAAAAAAAAAAAAAAAATTTTATCCCCCGGCGTGATTCGAACCCACACCCCTAAAAAATAAAAAAATTAATAGACACCGCACATAATGGCACCTTTAAAAAAAAATTTTTTTTTCTTCTTATTTTCTGAATGAAGAATGATTTGACACGAGAAAAAAATATTTTTTATCCCTGGCGGGACTCGGACCCACACCCATAAAAAATAAAAAAATGATATATAGGTATCTGAAAAAATTATATTCTTAAAAAGTAAAATGTAATAATACCTATTACTATACTACCGACGATTAATGCTGTTTTTTTATCTTCGTGTTCTATTGATATATTTTTTTCTTTTTTTTCTATTCCATCTGACACTTTAACTAAAGATTTAGCTATTTCTTTAGGTTCTTGTAAAGATTTCTTTGTTGGCGTTCCTTTAATTTCTGTATGTAGAATTGTTGGAATTGGTTGAATATTAACATCATTATTCAATCCGAGCTTTTGATAATCAGTTGCTACTATAATTTTATTATTATAATTTTGTATTTCTCCGATTCTTAATTCCATATTACTAGGAGACATGTACAAACCAATTCCGTAAACATAATCAACTTTACTTCTGGCATATTTTAATGTATTTTGATATCTTTTAATTTGACTTGGTAAATCTACGGGACTATTAATTGCATCTTCAACATTTGCAAGAAATTGTTTCTGCGCATCAAAAGCTGTTCCTGTTCCGAGTATATCAGTTCTTGTTTGAGATTGTGAACCAAGAATAGCCCAGCAATAGGTTCTTATGGATTCGTTAATCCGTTGAACGCCTGCTCTCGTAAAACCTTCTGAAGTATCGAGAATAAATGTGGTCCAAACATCCTTAACATCATCTTCTTGTAGAATATAATCAATGTGGACTTTTTTAGGTGGAAGATATTCACATGATGAAATACCACATTTTCTTCCACCTGGAACTTCAGGTCCGAATGTCATTTTTGATAAATCTAAATCAGATGATGTGCTGCTAGAAATATGTTTTGAAGAATAATCATGTCTAAAATCAGTTCGTTTCCATGCAGAGTGACTAGTTGTGTGAACTAATCCTAAACCATTTCCACTTTTATACATTTTTTGTCTCCAATCTGAATGAGGGTCTACATTAAACTCTTTACATATTCTTTCGTAAGCACCACGGTCATAACTGTTGTTAAATGCATTCCAACTTTTATCTTGTGGTAGAGCAATGCCTAATTCAAATAATATTCTTCTTGTTTGGTAGTAAACGTGAAATAAGAATAGTGAACCGGTCAACCCTCCTGCTTTTAAATGGTTGTTAACATCTATACCACAACCTGTAGTAGCACACCATATAGCGAAGTTTAATTGATTTTGCCAAAACGATAACCAGTCTGCATTCCATCTATTAACTATTTCATTTGATGTTATTTTTGGTAATAGGTAATTTTCAAATATATTTGGGAAATCCGCATTAAAACTGTTCTTATCTGATGAAATAATAACGGATTGTTTTATTATATCTATAGGTTTTTTAAGATATATTCCTCCTGTATTATAAACTACTTCTTCGTTGTATTTGAAATTATGTACTGTCATTTTTATTTATTAAAAAATGTATCAAACAATTTCAAACATTGAAAACACTATAAATTTGTTACAATATATAGATAACAAATGTGGAAATAAGATAATCGGATTAAAGAGTTTTACTTATACTATAGGTTGGTATAATTTAATTGATGAATATATAAAAAAGGATTTTGATAGTCCTAACAAGATTACAAATGGTTATTACAGTTTTCAACAAATAGTAGATATATTTGACAATTATAATATTACATTAACTGTAAATGAAACAAATGGTATTGCCTCTTTAATTACTTCAGATAATTTGAATATAAGTAAAGGTTTAAAACAAATATTAGGGTTTAAAAATAAGAAAAGATTTACTGCTAATGAAACGAACTACGGTGAAAGAACAATAGATTTTGCACCTTATAAACAACTATATGTTCATCTTGAGCAGATAAATAGTTCTTACAATTTCTTTGATGGTGCTCCTAGTAATATTCTTTGTGTTGTTCCCGTTGAAAATAAACCATTCGGTGATATTGTTCATATTAATTTTAGTAATCCACAATACAAACAATTGACACATGGTGATATTTCTGAATTAAGTATAAGCGTTTGTGATGAGAAAGGTCAGAAAATAAACAACAATGGATTAACAATTAGTTGTGTTTTGGAAATTATATAGTTTTTTTTACTTTTTATTAATATAATTATTAGCAGCTGCATACAACATTCCGGCAACAAGAACAACTACAGCCCATAAATGTTCACCAAACCAGGATACAACTTTACCCGCGGAAGAAAGCAACCAAGAAACAATAGCACCGATAATACCGGGCAATGCTTCTGCAGCTTTACCAGCTAGAGTAGCTAACAGTTTACCAAGATTTGATAATTGTTTTTTTATCCAGTCTTTTACACCGCTTCCATCTTTTGGAGGAGGCTTAGGTGTTGCAGTTCCACCACCGGTAGTAGGAATAAAAGTCTCAACAATAACACCAATAATCATTCCGAAAGCAGTTAAAACACTAACAATTGTAATTCCTTGTTCTCTAAATAAAGTTTTTATTCTCTCGGCTAATGTAGTGTCTTCTTTTAATACTTTATTTATTGTTTCCTTTATCCTATTTACCTGACTACGTAATTTATCTCTATTAACATTAATCACTTCCAGTCTTGCACTTTTTTCAAACTCTAAATCTCTTATTCGGCTACTTATCCTTTCTATTTGAAATTCATCATTATCTGATTTGGCTTGTTCTAATTTACGGTTTTCTTTTTCTATGTCTTTATTTGTTTCATTCAATTTAGTCAATTCATTTGCAATCTCTTCTTTTACAGTAGTCATCGCTTTGAGGACACCATCCATTTCTCTTTTTGTCATATCTGTTTGTGTAGCAGTTGTAGTTTCCGTGAAAGATGTTTCAAAAGTTTTAACTGCAGTTTCAACTTCGTCAACTGTGTTTGTTAAATCTTGTATTTCTTGTGGTGAAGAAATGTCTTGCAAAGGAATATTCTCTGTTCCAATTTTGTTTCTTAACTCAATTAATTTAGCAAACTCTTTTCTACCTTGCTTAATTCTTGTAACGGATGGTTGAAAATCATTTACACCTAAAACATCCCTAACAAATCCAATACCATATTTCCTTTGAAGAGTATTAAATGATAAAAATGTTACTATTTCATCAGGGTTGTTAGATTTATAATATGTTAATGCATATTCTTTATCTCCTTCGACATATAACATTGGTCTCCCTAATCTGTCATTTTTGACAACGGAATCTATATTATGTACAGATTCTTCATTCCTTTCATAAAATCTATTTGTCATTTGTTGTGTTATTTTCTTTTTCATAGATATCTTATCATCACCTGATAATTCTTTTAAACTAGTATATTGAATATTTAATGTTCTTTGAAACTGTTCTTCATCCGTAAAAGATGTTTCATCTAAATCCTGTTCATCATCTTTATCATCATAGTCATCTTTATCAAACGCAGAATTATCAAATTCAAATTCGCCTTCAGCCATTTTTATTACTTAAAAAATATCCTTAAAAATTTCCCTTTAAAAATGTCGGCTTTTGGAGAAAAATTAAACCCTTACAGAAAATTAAGAGAACCACGTGGTATAAGAGGAATTCGTCAAAGTGTTGTTATAACCAATAATCCTTCAACTATTGACCAAAATCAACAATTGTTAGTGAGATTTCCTAATCTAAGTAGCAATGATGTTATTGTTCCCGGATCAATCAGATTAGCATTTGAAATTGAAATAAACTCTAAAGATGTAAATGCAACAGTATATCAAAACATAGGAAGATCAATAATTAAGAAAACAACAATTAGAATAAGTGGAAATGAAGTTATGTCTATTGATGATAGCGATATTTACCATTGTTATACCGATTTATGGAAGTCTCCCCCTGAACGTTTAAATATGGCCTATCAAGGTATCGGTAAAAATAATATGTTAAAACATAGGATTGGTGCTGCAGATGCTTCATCAGACAAAGAAGATGAGGCTGTAGCAAAAGCATACAAGAACAGATTTTGCATCCCACTTGATTTTGAACTATTAGAAACTCATATGCCATTTTATCAAGCTGGTCTCGGTGACAGACTCGAATATGAACTTACTTTCAATGATTATGAAAAAGTTATTAAATCAACAGATGCTACTTCAAGTTATACAATCAAAAACATATGTTTGGAATTCGATATGGTGTCTGACCCAGAACTTGCAAGACAAATAAGACAACAGGTAGATGGTAAAATGGTTATTTTATATGATAGAATACTCAGACACAGAAAAATAACTAAAAATAAATCTGATACGCTTTGGAATATTAATCTAAATGTTCCTGCTAGAAGTATGAAAGGTATTCTAATGTTAATCGAAGACCCGGAAAGAACATCAACTGAAACTTATTACAATCCGAATATAACAAAAGTAGAAATGACAATAGAAGGAGTCCCGAATCAACTATACAGTCAAGGAATGAAATCTTATCAACAGTGGGATGAGATAAATAAATTCTTTGCTTTGAATTCAAAACGAAATAAAGAAACAAGTATGATTGTAAAAGATTTATGTTTCACTAGTACAACATTAGAAAAATATCTAACAAACAATTATGCATTATGGTTAGATTTACGTTCAACGGATGATAACACACTCCATGGTTCCGGAAGAAGAGTAGAGAATGCATCAGAAGGTATTACAATACAAATCGCGAAAGAAGCAGGAGCAGATGAACCTATAAATGTTTATTTATATATTATACAAGATGCACAAATTAATTTTGAAGATGGTAGATTTAAAGAAATTAGTTATTAAGCGAGTAAGTAGATTATTTTATTTTTTTTATTATTAAAATGGAATTACCAAAATATCCTCACTGTGCAATTATTTGCGGTCAAACTGGTTGTGGAAAGACTGAATTTGTTTTAGACTTACTTGAAGATAAATATAGAGGTGTATTTAAATATATTGTTATACTTTGTCCAACCATTCAATGGAACAAAGCATACAAAAATCGTAAGTGGATTGGTGATGTCAAAAATCCAAAAACAAAGAATCTTATATTCGTAAATCCAATTGTTAAAGGTGAAGAGAAATTACAAGAATTGTTAAAACATTTTTTCCAAAAGTATGCTGGTTCTCCTACTTTATACATCATTGATGATTGCAGTGCTACAAAAGAATTAACGAAGAAAAAAGATATGCTTTCGGAAATGGCTTTCTCAGGAAGACACGCAGAACAATCAGTATGGGTTATATCACAAAGATACAATTCAGTTTTAAAAGATTTAAGAGAACAAACAAAATGGTTATGTATGTTTTATACAAAAGATAGAGATAGTTTTGAGAATTGTTTAAGAGAAAATGATGTTGTTCCCACATTAGAAGAACGACAAAGATTAAAAGAGGAACTGAAGAAAGAAAAACATAGAAAATTAATATTAAAAACTGACCAACCTACTAATTATTGGGTAGTTGATTAAGTAATGGTTAGTAATACTTCAGTAATGGCCAGTAATTATCAAAAATACTTTAGTAATTTTTCAGTAATATTTTAGTATTTTTAGTAATTTTCAGTTTTTAGTAATTTTCAGTAACTTTTAGTAATGCTTGAGTAATGCTTTAGTAATTTTTAGTAATGGTTAAGTATTACCACGCTCAAATTAAGTAAAATTTAGTAATGGCTTGGTAATGTTTTAGTAATGATCAGTAATAGTTTAGTTATCGCTTAAGTTACGCTTGAAGTAATGCTTGAGTAATGCTTTAGTAATGCTTTAGTAATGCTTTAGTAATGCTTTAGTAATGCTTAAGATTTTTAATATTACTTAAAATATAATAAAAAAAATGATACCTGAAATACTTCAAATACTAACAATTATAACAAACACTGCAGTCTTATCAGTAGTTGGATATTGCGTATTTAATTATTATAAAATAAAAAAAATATTTAAAAATATACCAATAAAAATGGATGCTGAAAAAATACTTAAAGAAAGTGATCAAAATATAAAAAGTGATCAAAATATAAAAAGTGATGAAAATAATGAATTAGATGGAATGAAACTTGATAGATTAGCATCAATTGTTGCTGGTGGAGGAAGTAAACAATATCTTGGAAAAGAATACCAAATGTCAGACATTGATACAATGACACCAGAACAAATAAATAAACTATACTGTAGATATGAAGCTAGATTAGGAGCAAGTATGACTAAGACATTGGGAAACTCTTTTATTAATTTATATGTTATGGGTGTATCAAAATATTTTAATGTTGTTAATCCCCCAAAATTAATACAAGATTTAGAAGAAGATCCATTTGTAAATAATGCTCTGAATAGTTCATGTTGTAAACTTTATTATAGATACGGAATGTATCTTGCTCCTTTTACTGCTATGTTAACAACAGCAAAACATATTGATTTTAATAAACCTCCTGATGAAATTACTACAGATAATGAATTAGAAAATATTACTATAAAAAATGACGAGTGAAAAAGTTGAAATTATTATGCCGGATGAAAAAGAAAAAACTAAAGAAAAAACGAAAAACCCAAAAAGAGTATCTGCAGGTAAAAGAATTGCAGAAGCTAAAAAAATAAAAGCAGAATTAAAAAGAAAAGAAAATGAAGAAATAAAGAAAGAAAACATAAAATTAAAATCTATAACAAAAGATGATGATGATGATGAAGTTAAAAAAGTTAAAGAATTTCCAAGTTTAAATACATACAAAAATTATATACCTTTATGTCTAATTGGAGTTGCCGGATTGGGAATATATATTTATAAGTCTAAACAAGTTAAACATGTGATACAACAGCAACCCGTGATACAAAAGCAACCTACCATACAAAAAAAAGAAATTGAGTCAAAAGAAAATAGTATAGGAAGTTGGTAAAAAAATTGTTTAAATTTGATATATAAAAATGGCGACACAAATTGATGGAAAACAAATAGCGAACATGTTATATCATGCTGGAGTGGAAACTGTATTAACAATTGGGTATTCAGAAATAGGAAGAAAACTATTGAAAAAACCAGCACCAAAAGTAGATTTTAATATGGGTGATATTGGAATGTTATCTATTGATATATTACTCGCAATGGCAACAAAAGATATGTTGGTTAAGCAGGGTATTATACCAGCAGATATTATGAAGTAATTATTTTATTTTATTTATTTAAAAATGGCGAGTGCAGTAATAATGATGATTGGCGGTGCAGCGGTTAATGCGTTAGCCTTTTCGGGTAGTAATTATTTGTTTTCACATATGGGTAAAAATAGTGACGAAGAAAGAAAAAGACACGATAAAGCGATGGAAAAATTACAAGAAGAAACAACTGTATGGAATGAAAAGAGAACAGAAAGATTAGATTTTATTAATGAACAAATGAAAAAGGAACGTCATGCTACGGAAGAATTTGATAATGCTGATACAGCAATGAAAGAATATTATTATATTACTGGAAAACAATTACCGGCTTTACCTCCGAAACCAGTATTAAGTGATTTTTACA
This sequence comes from Ruditapes philippinarum, assembly GCF_026571515.1. Taxonomy (NCBI): domain Eukaryota; kingdom Metazoa; phylum Mollusca; class Bivalvia; order Venerida; family Veneridae; genus Ruditapes; species Ruditapes philippinarum. Next base: position 28,163 of record NW_026862720.1, on the reverse strand, counting down.
CTCCGTCAGAAGACCAGAAAAATAGAGAGATTGCATTTATTGTTGGTGGTATGGTATTAACTGGTTTTCTTGTATATAAAATTAAGTAAAATAACCATACGGTAAAGTATCTATTCCATTATCACATATATATCTTTTATCATCAAATGGTGACATACTTATTTTATTTATTTCATTAACATACATTTCGTGTTTATTTGAGTTTAGTGTATACATTTTATTCATTTTAGTTTTATTATTAAAAAGACAATCTTTATAATCATCAAACTTAATATCTTTCTTTATTGTTGTTTTTCCAATTCCTTTTAATTTTTTTTCTTCTTCTACTTTTTGATTACTTAAATCTGTTAACGTGAAAGAATATGCTTTACTTCTCAGGAAAACTATTTCATTCATAATTTTACCATTAAGTTCATCTTTGAATTTACCAATTACTTTTTTATTTTTTTCCGAATATAAAGGATGATTTTTAGGATAACCCGATGTATCTAATTCATCTTTTATTTTTTCCATATCTTCATAAATATCTTTAGTTTTAATACTTAAGAATATAGAATCAGTATCACTTGCAACTAATTCATTCTTTTCCCATAATTTATTAATGGTATTATAATAAAAGTCATACATTAATTGTTTTGAATAATCTAATACAGCTTGTCCTAAATAAATAGGTTTGTTAAATTTAACGGATGTAACATTATTTATTATTGCAACAAAGTTATCGTTAAATATTACTGAATCTTTAAAATTTGGTTTGTTTATATATTTTTTTACTTCGTCTTTATTGTTAGATAATATAATTTCACTTCTTCCTCTAATATTTTCTAAAGTCTTTCCATAGAAACTATTGTTCATTAACTTCCATAAGTCTTTTTCAAAATCTGATTTTCCATCCTTTCTTTGTTCGGTATTAAAATCAATATATTTTTTTAACCATTTACTTTCTTCAAAGGAAATAGTTCTATATACTTTTTTTACTTTCATACCGAGTTTAATATATTCCTTTAAAATACTATTATGAACAATATATTTCTTTTTATCATATAATGTTAAGAATAGTTTTTTTTTCTTTACCTAATGGTTTATCTCCTAATAAATTTAATTGATAATCAGATAATTCTTCTTTGTTTACTTTTATTTTTTCTGGTGCTAGAGGATATCTAAATGTTTTCTTTTTGCATTTATTTGTATATTCTAAATCACATTCAACTATACATCCTCTACCTTCTGGAATATTTTTATAATATTCAGGATTTTCTTCCCATTTAAAATCTTTAGTTGGTAACTTTTGCGACATTGCCCAACCATATAAATTATTAGCATCAAGATATAGTAAATATTTTTCATCACCATTCTTTAATATTTCTAAATATTCTTTCATTTCGTTTTCATCATGATAGTTAGGAGTATACTTATTAAAAGCTTTTACGTGTCTTGGTCCTAGAACACCAGAAAAACCACCTCTAATACCTTTCTCAAACATTTGTAACATATTAACATCAGTTAATAATTCTAATTCAATATTGGTATATTTCAAACCGCATTGCCATGTTAGACCTGGAGCAGAATAACAATAACAGGGATCAATTTCATGATGTTTTAAAAAGAAGTTTCTAAACTTTTCGAATGCATCTGCTAAAATAAGTACGTCTGTCTTAAGATATAATTCATGATAATCTTGTAAAGTTTTACAATTATAATGTTCCCATACTTTTTGTGCATGTTCATACTCTTTTTCTGTAATTGTTTGTTGGGTTAATGTTGAATAAAATTCTTTAATATCTGGCAATTTATCATCTTTTAATTTTTTTATAGAATCAATGTATTCGTACGGATAGAATCCTTTTTGTTTTAGTAGACTAATATTTCCGTCAAACTCTTTTTCTAAAATAGGAAACTCATCCATTGATTTGGCAATATTTGATAAGCCTTTTAACATAAATCTGTATGAATCAAGGAATCTTAATTTTTTAAATGCTGTTCCATAATCTATTGAAATATATTCTTCTGAGTTTTTAGAAAGAAGTTTTACTTTATTATATTCATCTTCATATTTCATCAATTCTTCAATTATGAAATGGAAATCATAATTTGATCCATTATGAAAAAACACTGGTATTAATTTTGTTGCTTTACCTTCTTTTGTATTACAAGATTGACACGCTGCTCCTCTATATTTACCAGAAAGATGATTATGTTCCCTTATTTTACAATTATCTCGCGAACTTTGTGAGCTCCCGTAGGTCGCAAATTTTTTTTTACAAATATAACATTCAGTTGCTTCTTGAAATTCATCTTCTTCTTGTTTACTTAAACATGGTTTTTTCTTTTCATTTAGATACATCTGATAAGTAATCTTTTTAAAAATTTTAACTATCTTTTCAACATATTTTTCTTTTGCATCGTTTCCAACATAAGAAAAGTATTGTGATTTATAGATTTCTGGATTATTAGATTTAACATATATTCCATAACTATTTATTTCTTGTTTACTTATCGGATTTGTATAAGATTTATTAGGATTTGGTTGAGATGACTTTATGGGAATATTGTTTGATTCAAAATCAGAATAGATAACAAATGGTAATTTATTTTTAAAATGATAATTTTTAAATTTAAGAATATTTTCTCCTGGTTTTGGCATTATGGTTGTACAATGTTTATTATCATTACATATTTCTTTATGTTTTATTAGTGTTTCTTCTCTTCGAAATCCTTGTAAACAATTTCTGCATGTAAATGATTTATGCTTATTCTTATCACACATGAAACTATCTAAATCTTTAATTAAACAATAATGGGTATTTTCATTACTTTCAATGTATAAGAGATCAATTACATTTTCACTTTCTATATTTGAAATATAAACAGGATATAAAGATTGTTTATTTGTTTGGTCTTCTAACGCAAATACGTTTATACTAAGATTATTTTGTTTCTCTACTTTTGGGATATCTTTTATTGATACGGGATATTCAATTCCTTTCATATTAATTTTATTTTCATATTCTTTATATTTAGTTACTCTTTCTTTATGATCAGAAGCAGGATATAACTTTGATAATATAGACCAAAGAAAACATTTGTTATCATTTTTGTTTTGAACATTGATGATATTACTTGATTTAAATTGAAGAGGAATATAAGATGAAGCTTTCTGATAATCATATTTATATTGTTTTACTATTACACTTTTAATATTGTTGAAAACAAAACCAGATCCTCTTTCTTGAAATTCATCTATCCATGCTTCAAATTTATTTATTAAACTTTTATAGAATTTAGATATATTATTTTGTGTTAGGATTACTTGAGCAGGATGAGAGTAATGACTTTCTATTATATCAAATGCCATAGGAGTTGAAAATTCACTCGTTATTATTATTTTTTATTTTAAGAGGAAATTGATTGATATCTATTTTATCTTTTAATAAGTTTATATATTTAGTTATATCCTCTTTGTCTATATCATCAATAATAGTTTCAGTAATAAGATCTTTAAATGATTTTGTAGCTTTGGATTTTTTGGGTGACATTTTATTAGAAAACAATTTGAATAAGCTGTAATTTTTTATCGTGATAATAATTAGGATTTCTTGTCATAAATTCTTGAAAAGCCTGTTTATATTTTTTCTTTGTTTTTCTGATAATGTTTTGTTTTTACTATTTTTCTACATTGTTTACATTGACACTCAACACCCATAGGTTTATCCTTTGCTTTATAATAATCACTTAATAATTTGTATTCCTTACAAGTAGTACAGATTTTTCTTTCTGTCATTTTTATGAAAACAATTTTTTATATATTAAAAATGGAGCATCCGAAAAATATATTGTTTACGTTGTAAAAAACATACCGATAATGATTCAGTAGAGCAAGTAACAACAACTAATAATAGACAAATGCTAAAAGCTAAATGTTCTGAATGCGGATCTAAAAAAAGTAGATTTATAGCTGGTTTAACAAATAAATTAGCAGATGAATTACATCATAGAGTTATAAAAAAATTTACTAAAAGACGGGTTTATGTTCATTCAGTAGATCAGACATGGGCAGTTGATTTGGCAGATATGCAACAATATTCAAAACAAAATAAACACTATAAATATTTATTAGCAGTTATAGATGTTTTTAGTAAATACGGTTGGTTAATTCCTTTAAAAAATAAAACAGGAGTAACGGTAAGTGAAGCATTTAAAAACATTATTTGAAGAAAGAAAACCGATGTATATTTGGTCAGATAAAGGTTCTGAATTTTATAACCGGCAAGTAAAAGAATTGTTAAAAGAGAATAACATAAAGTTATATTCAACTGAAAATGAAGAAAAATCTAGTGTAGTAGAAACGCTGGATAGGAACAATGAAACAACGTATGTTTAAATATTTTACTGCTCACGAAACTAATAAATATTATGATGTATTAGATGATTTAGTTAAAGATTATAACAATACAGTTCATTCTTCTATTAAAATGACACCTGTTGAAGCAAGTAAAAAAGAGAATGAATCAACAGTGTATGAACATTTATATCCGGAAAAAGAAGAAGAAATTAAAAAACCTAAATTCAAAGTTGGAGATAGAGTAAGAATTGCAAAAATGAAAGGTAAATTTGAAAAAGGTTATACTACCCGTTGGAGAAGAGAAATATTTGTAATTGATGAAGTTTTAAATACAGATCCTTTCACTTATAAAATAAAAGATTTAAAAGATGAAGAAATTAAAATGAGTATCTTTGGAATTAAAAAACATAAAAGAAACAACTCTGAACTTGGTAATAAAATGAATATACCATTAGATATGAGCGGTAACTCTATAATTAATTTAGGAAATCCAGAAAAACCAAGTGATGCTGTTAGCAAAAGATTTGTTTTTAGGAAAATTAAAAGTGTAATAGACGACTATGAATTGGAAGACATAAAAAACATTAAAGACTTACTTCAAACAGAAAAGTCAGACATTGATCAACTTAATGAAAGCATTAAAAATAATGAAGAAGCAATAATCACACTGCACGGTCAACTACAGAAAGAAATGACAATCTTATCAGAATCACTTAGTAAAAACAGATAATGAAATAAAAGTTGCATTAAGGCAAAACATTCTTTTAATCGCAAACCGAATTGATAATATAAAGAATAGCATGATTAAACACAACGAACTTAAGAACAAACTTGCTGAAGTTGAGAAAAATCTAAAAAATATGTATAAGTTAGAAATAAAAGAAGAAATAAAAAATGTTAAAAGATGACTCAACGGAATTGTTTAATACATTTTCTGAAAAGTTTGATGAATTCAAAGCACAACTAGAACAATCTGCTTCACAAAGAAACGATGCTCAAGATGGAGAAATTAATAATTTAAAAGCTAAATTAAATCAAATGAAAGATTTGCTTACTGATAATCTGCAGAAAGAAATTACCAGACTTGATGTGGATGTTAAGAAAAATACAGATGATACTAGAGATGCAGTAAACAAAATAGATACAAAAATAAAAAGTCTCGAAGAGGTTCAAACAAAACGTGTTAATGATTTAGGTAAAACAATACTTGATACAGTCTCAGACCTTTCAGAGGCGAAAAGAGCGATTTCTGATATTATTAACAACAAAATATATCATGTTCCTTTATTCAATATGTGGAATGATTCTACTCTAGATGTTAAAGTTTTACCTACTACTTACGAAATCGGTAAAAATAATCGTTATATTAGAACTCATAACCTATTTGAGTTTTTTAAAGACTCATTATTCACCTGTTGTAAATTATAATGATTATATAGAAGAGGAACGTGATATGAATATAGGTGACTTTAGAAACGTGAGTGGTTTTACAACTAAAAAAGATGGAACATACTACATTAATATAAAACTTATAATAAAGGGTAAAAGCGACTTTTTATTGATATGGCAGGAAAATTACAGATCTGAAAACGAAGACAGGACTCATGAAGTACTTTTAAAAAAAATCAACTGATGAAAATATTTTTGAAGACGTTATAAAGCAACAGTTTTTTAAAGAATACATCAATTGCAATTATTCCAGTCTCGGTTACTGACCAATTATTTACTATTGAAAAAGGTAGTTACATTAGATTTACCTATTCTTGGGATAAATTATATTCAAAAAATTACCTTTAAAAATGAAGACACCAACAGCTCCGGATACTTTATATCCAGAATTACCAGTAGAAGATGGTCAAAATTATAGATTACAGAAGATATCAGAAATAGAAAAAAAATTAATTAATGAGAGGGATACTCGTAAATCATTATACAAGAAATATAAACGCGGAATTAATATTACTGACGGTGTTGATACTGGTTTAATATCAACATCCGTTATTTTAGCCGGTACTAGCTTAGCTATTCCTTTTATGTTACCTTTAGGAATTGCAGCCGCTGTATGCGGAAGTTTAGGAGTATGTGTTAAATTTTATTAGACGTAAATTACAATCAAAAACAAAAAAAAACATTATGAGATTAAAACTATTGCTGATAGTAAATTAAATAGTATAAAAGATTTGACTTCAAAAGCTTTAACAGACGGACAAATATCGGAAAATGAATTTAAATTGATTTTAGATGAATTAGATAAATATAATAAATTGAAAGATAGCATACATTCAAAACAAACAGGATTGAGTGAGACAGAAAGAAAAAAACTTATTGAGGAAGGAAAGGCACAGGCTTTAAACGAGTTAAAAAAAAAAAATGGGAAATGTATAATTTTATTCACTAAAGTTACTATAATTAATGATCCACCGCCGAAATATAAAAGTTAACCAGACGTTTTATTATTTTTATTTTTTATTTTTTAACAATGAGTAAAATATAAATACATACACAAACTTTTAAAACGCATTTAAATACAAACTTTAAATTCACCCGGTTATGCATAACCGTTTCTAAATATAACATTGAGAAATACAAAACTTTAAATACACCGGTTTATGCATAACCGGTTTTTTAAAAAAATTGGGATTGAAAATAGTTTCCTTGGGGGGTTTAAAGATTCAATGGTTTAAAAACAAAAATCCCAAATTATTTTGATAGAAAAATTCGATGCTTTTAAATCAAATTGTTTTTTTCCCTAGAAAGCCTTGTTTTTTCTTGTTGCTTGGGGTTTTATATCTGTTAAAAACCATATTTCACGTTTTTAAAGAAAAAAATCCCCTGTAAACCTTGGGGACATTATGAAAAAACGTCTTTTCGACTGAATTTTCCAATTTTGGGGAAAAAACCGTAAAGTTTTGGGTTTTTTTAAAAATTTATTTTATAAAAGCCGGGGATTTTAATTTAAAAAAGGGAAATTTTTTATTAAAAATTCAAAGTAAAAAGGGGTTTGGGAAAAAAAGTTTTTTTTTAAATTAAAATATTATGTTTAAGCTATCAAACCATAAAGTTAACCACAAAGAGCAGTCAGTCGTTTCAATGTGTTTACATAAAGTACATTAATAAACCACAGGCATTTATAAATTTTAAGTGCATAGATTTAAACGTTAGTGAATTTTCGTTTTATAAAATTTTAATGTTTTCAAAGGGATCCCTCTAGAGGTTAATTTTTTTTTTTTTTAGGTGGTGTGGGTCCGAGTCCCGCCAGGGATAAAAAAATATTTTTTCTCGTGTCAAATCATTCTTCATTCAGAAAATAAGAAGAAAAAAAAATTTTTTTTTAAAGGTGCCATTATGTGCGGTGTCTATTAATTTTTTTATTTTTTAGGGGTGTGGTTCGAATCACGCCGGGGGATAAAATTTTTTCTTTTTTTTTTTTTTTTAGGGGTGGTGCGCTAGACTCGCCCAATTACCATTTTTTTGGTTAGTGGGTATCAGTTTGTGTAATTATTTCGTTATTTGATGATTTTGTTTGCTTATTGTTTTTGGATTGTGGTAAATATGTTAAATTATTGGGTTTAGTGGAGGTGAAATGGGGTTTGTTAGACCCTAAAATGTAGAAAAAATTAATTAAGGGTGGTCTAGACTCGCCCAAGTAATCATAACTACTGTGTTGCTGTTATCGACAATCCTATCGAAACAGTGCAAGGTCAATTCAGACACGAATTTTATCTGCCCATGTATTGTAAGGGTTTAACACAATAGATACTTTCCAAGAAAATGTACAACCCAAGCTTCAAACATACAAATGAAAAAAAAATGCATTGAGTTAACTGCAGATTCTCAAACAATGAGATCCCCTTTAATCAAAATGTTGGGTAAGAAAGTGTGTAAGAGAAAAAAAAAGGGGTTTTGGGTTTTGAAAAAAAAAAAAAACTTTGAATTCATGGTTTTCTGTAAGAGGTTTTGGAGATTACCACATGTTCTTTTCGAAAATCAGGGGTCTCGAAATTCAAAATATCGATATAACATGATGTCGTGCACGCTTTTTGTGTGCATGTGAAAGCAGTATATAGTGTGTAATAATGACTTAACAGTTCCAGTCGTCATTTCTGTAGTTTGTTGAAATTGGACTTTTAACAGAATATCAAGCTTTTTTTAAAAAGAAAAAAAAACACACGTTTTACTAGAAATTTGTTTGCTAGCTTTACCTAAAAAGAAATTTCATATATTAACCTGTACACATTTAACGCAGTGCTGATGATTTCAATTTTTATAATTTAAAAACCTCTTAGTAAATTTTTGAATGACCCCGTATTTCTATTAAAAAAGAACAACTTAAATATTGTATTTTTGTTTGCGGGAATGTACCAAAAAGTCCCTTTAAAAATTGGGGAAACGGGAACTTTTTTTGAAATAATCCGAGGGGTTCAAAATCCAAAACAGAAAAAGGGCCAAAAATTTTGGGTTTTTTGATAACCCTTTAAAAAAGGGGTTTTTTTTAAAAAATTTATCAAATAAATTTTATTGGGACAAAGTTTGTTCTGGAATTAAAGATTATTTGAATAATTTTAAAAGTGTAAATTTGTTTTTATTTCAAAAGTGTTGTGAAAACCTTTTGAAAAATGGAAACAGTTTTAAAATTTTGGTTTTAAAATGGTGATGCCCAAAAGTAAAAAATCAATTCCCTTGGTTATTGGGAAAAAAACAAAAACTTAATAAAATCAAAACGTTATCATTTAAAATGTAAAAAAAATCTAAAAAAACCGGAAAAATTTTTTTCTGGTTTAGAATATTGGGTTAAAATTTGCCCCATTTTGTGGGGGAAAAGACAATAAAGTTAGAGGGGTTTTAATTTTTAAAAAATTTTTCCTTATAAAAAATAAAAATAATTCCCAATTTTAATTTGTTTTTGGCCACAAGAGAAACTCACGTAACACTTTTTAAAAGGGCAAAACGTTTCAAAAAAAAAGAGGTTCGTTAAAAAAGTGTTTGAAAAGTTTAAAATTTAAAAAATGTAATCAAAAAAACTTTTAAAGAAGAGGGGGGCAACTACAGCTTTTAAAGGGTAACCGCGAGCCTGTTTGTTCCTTGGAAACCCCCCAAAGGTTTCCCTTTCTTTTAAATAAGTGGGAAATTTCAATTCCAAAATTTCTAAAAAAACCTTTCCCCTAAATTCGAAAATTTTAAAATATACATGAGTTTTCCCGTCATTTTCAAATTTCCCCCAAAATGAAACCCTTGTAAAAGGGGAATTTTAAAGTTATAAATCGGTTTATCCCGCTTTAACTTTAAATATCATTTACAAAATCATACCCCCTTTAACAAAGGAAAATAACTTTTAAATATCGGATCACAAAAACATATCAATATATCATTTTTATTACAGGCTTTTAAGAGGGTAAACAACGATATTTTATGATTCTGATCACAATTTATAGAACACCTGAACAAATTTTATTCATTTATAACCATTATAAAGATTGTGACGATGACAAATGTAAATATGTCATAACAATACATGTAAAACATACTTAAAGATTATTTTAGTTATTGGAACGGTTGAAGAATTGTTTGTTTGAGATGCGAAATCAGAATTGTTGTTCTCTTGTTAACTTAGGCTTATGCATTTCCACTTGTTTCTATTGAAAAAAATATCACTTTGAACAAAGTCATTGAAAAATATTTTGATCTGAGTGCCGACAATAAAAACGTACTGTTTGTTTGTATGTGAATTAAGCACTTTTGGAAAACAAGATTACAACAAAACATAGTTTAGATTACAAATGTATTTTGTTCAATTATGCAATCCGACCTTGAGACATCTTTTCTACCATTTTGCTTTAATATTTGTAGTATTGATATATTAGTATTCGAATCTAAAACAATTATATATCTGCAAATACATGTCACAGGCTGTTTCATTTTGTTTTAATTATCAAATTTAATTGTATACTGAATCCATGAAATTACAGTAATCAAGCACGCGAATGCATAATGCCGTAACGCATAAACTCTTAATAAGCCTAGACTGTTATCATTCGCTGTAATATGATTTTTTTAAATGTACTTCAACCGATCAGATATTTATGTTGACGTATACAGGTACATGTAGCAAACATGTGATTTCCAGAAGGTAGGGTATTCATATTATAATACTTCGGTCCCAATAAGCATGTCCAAGGTAACACTATTATGTACAAACTATCAAGTATAACACATGCTGATATTAAACATGCTATGTAACGTGCATGATCTTCAAAATAGTTCTAGTAATGATTGTCCAGTGCAATCACTGGTTTCACAAACCTTAGTAGTTTTTTTTCTCAGAAATAGCTTAATATGAACTTAAGATTGGATAATTGCCAATATATACATCAAAATTCACTTTGTTCTTTATTAAACATTCCCACATCATGTTTACGGTAATATTTAGGAGCTAATGAAGCTACAAAATAAAAGGTTTTGAAACTACTCTTCCTATTTTTACTCGAATTAAAACGCTTAGTCAGAATCATCTTTTTAAACATTTACGGGCATAAATGGTCGTAAGTGAGAGAACTGAAAGAACCATAAGATAGTTGCATAAAATGACTGCCATTCTATACATTTATAGACTAATGAGCTATTTAATATGACGTGAAATTCACCGTTAAATTTCAATACAACATTTTGCCTGTGAATATCACATCACATTTAATTTGTCATTAGCCTATAATTGTTTTCATGAACAGGCTCAATCAAACCGAGCCTGCAACATTTTCAATTTTGCCGTGTTGGGCTTTCTTTAGGGATTCTGTATTTATCTATTTTATCATATGATCAGCCTAAGATTAAAAAGAAACAAAAACAAACAACAGAAAACGTAAAGCCTAATGCAAAAATAAAAGTTTTCAATGTACTTAGCATTGCAGTGTATCTTTTATTTTTTTGGAATAAATAGAATTTCGAATCGAAAAATATGCCATAAAGAACGAAATTCTAAATAGTTTTTGTTGTATAATCGATGGATTTGTGTCTGGCCAGTGAAAATGATACTACACTAGTCATAACTGCTCATGCATATATTATATTCTCCCAGTGAATATGATTTATGCACGCGCAGTTTATTGTCTTAGCTGTATGGTTTTTGAAAAGGAGTTTGACTTTTTGTCTAGATTGAGGAAATCCATTTCAGCAATTGAATATTATATTACACCCAACGAATATCAGTTGATAATTTGTTCTGTTGAATAAAGTTTGAACTTATAAGATTGAAGCTATTTTAGATCATATAATAAGATAAAATATGCAGTGATCACACCATTGTTTACCGCTTTTAAAAAATGAATAGGCATAATATTATCTAAAACCTTTGAGACTATTTTAAAAATCAATTTCTTTATATGTTTTCCCCTCAACAGTGAAACATTACCAATAGTAATGAACGAGCTTAGGGTGCACTGTTAATTTTATTTACACCAAATTTAACACCATATTTACATGTAATAATTTAGCCCTGCTAGGAATCAATTCAGAGAGGAACAATAGGATATAAAAATGACGGTTTAGAAAGAATATGGTTTGAATAATTTTGCTTTGAAACTTGTAAACCTTATCTATAATTCAATTTGTACATATAAACCCTTCTGTCTCTTGAGGTCTTGAATTAATTCAGTACTATTAGATTTTTGTTGCAATTAAACCCGTGCATTCATTGTCCTCACCAATTGCATGAAATTGTATTTTGTATAAAAAATGAAAACTTTAATGTTAACTTGTGCAATTTGGTAAAGAGTGTTTTTTTTTTCATAAACTCAAAACATATTGTACAGTATTCTTGAACAATCAAATATTATTTAATTGAAAAAAAGCAACATAATTTAGGAAAAAGAAAGAAAAGTCCTTTACTGTAATTACTTAACTGTTAATGTTTTAATTTATATATATATTTTACTATTGAACGCATTGCATTCAAACTTGTGTAATTGCGCGTAATACAAATATTTAACTGTCGAGTCATGTTAAATAAGTTATATTTTGGCCGTTTTAAGAGGGACAGTTCAATGTATTCTTTTTTATTTTGTCTCCGCCTTTCAAATGAGTTGTAAATTTATTTCTTTTCTGGCAAATAATCTACTTTTAAACTGAAGCAAAATTTGTTTTACTGACTATAAACTGAAAATTTTCCATTGTTAACTTTTGCTTTGTTTTCATTACTCTTGAGGAATATTCCCTTTTACAGATTACTATACATGAAACTTTTGTATTTCCCTTTTACAGGTTACTATACTAGAACCTTTTATATATCCCTTTTACTGATTACTATTCTAACACCTTTCGTATTTCCTTTTACAGTTTGCCAAACTAGAAACGTTTGTATTTCCCTTTAACATATTACTATACTAGAAACTTTTGTATTCTATTTTACAAACTAGAAACTTTTGTACTCCCTTTAACAGATTACTATACTCGAAAGTATTGTATTCCCTTTTACAGATTACTATAAAATTACACTAGAAACTTTCGTACGAGGGAAGTCCGAAAAGTTCATACACTTCTTCATTTTGCAATGTATAACGATACACCTGTTGTTCAAATTTTGACATATCTAGCAAACACCTTTATCAAAAGTTACTGAACTGTGACTTATGTTTGTATTTTAATAGTATTTACATACAGCATTTATACATCATCATGGAGCACTTTGACAACGTCAACGGCGTCAAATTAACTTCACGTTAACCCAATATTCAATTTCTTCCTGTCTGGCGTATACTTAATACATGTTTTGTTGCTTTTACTTTATGAGTTTCGTATTTAAAATAATAAACAAAAATTTCACTGGTTTCTATAGAGTGTATGAGATGTCTGTCTTTTTCGAAGGCTGTGGTTACGCAATATACGATATTTCGCCCATGCTACCTTTGGTAGTCGGGAGCGTTTCTTATATGATACACTGTCATCGCCGCTTCTTAATGTTGTTTGATATTTAAAAGCAAGTTGCCTTTTACATTTTATGGTTTGTTTTGTTTATAAGGTAAATATTAAAATCTCAGTTGGTGCAATATAAGCGTTGCTGTGAAGTTAAATATCATTACGTTGGTCCGTCCGTGAATTTGACGTAATTTTTGCAACATAATATTAAATTTTTATGCACCTTCATTGCTTATAATCGTCGTTAACAAGCCTTTTTTTGGCGTATGACGTCATAATTTTCACTAAATACCAGTATCTCATGATGTCACAAAAATAAAATGTGAGTTTGCGTTAAAATTTCGACTTTTAGCAACTTATAATTCGAGTTGATATCGTTATGAAATCAAAGTGCTCCGTGATTCGCTGACCATGTTGCCATGATAATCGGCACGTTGCAAATATTTCTTTTATCATGTTTTTTTTAATTTAGAAATATGTAACCGATAAATACTTTAGCAAACATTTCAATCATCATATTACTATGACCGTTTATAATAATTTTAAAGCCTTGTCTACGAACTTTCAGGACAGCCCTTGTATGTCCCTTTAACAGATTACTATACTAGAAAGTGTTGTATTCCCTTATACAGATTACTTTTCTAGAAACTTTTATATTTTCCTTTTACAGATAACTATACTATAAACTTTTATATTTCCCTTTTACAGATTACTATACAAGAAACTTTTGTAGTTTCCTTTAACATATTACTATACTAGAAACTTTTGAATTCCCTTTCACAGATAACTGTACTAGAACCTTTTGAATTCCCTTTAACAAATTACTATACTAGAAAGTATTTAATTCCCTTTTACAGATAACTATACTAGAAACTTTTGTATTTCCCTTTTACAGATAACATTTCGAGACATTTTTGTATTTCCCTTATACATATTACAATACTATAAACAGTTGTATAAAAATTTATTTATGAAACAGTATTATGTTGGAAAATCGCTAATATAGCAATAAATATGTGACTGAAACTTTGCACATTTATTGTTTTATATCTAAGGTGGAAAATGTTTGATTGATGGACAGTCTATATTATGATCGAATGATTGGTTGATTTTAAATATACACTGATACGAATTTTGAATTATGTTAATGATTTTGGAATTTCAGTTGTGATCAAGCCTTAATTTCCTTAAAGTTAACAATATAATATATATCCATTTCACATCTTTTAAACTAGAGAAAATTACATTCTAATTTTCAGAGTTTGTGATCACTGACGATTGAGTGGACATGCCGATATTTTTCTTATAAATAAATGTAATATTGTACATGACTCAACATCTTTATAATAATCAATAACGCAAGGAGAATTGAAACTCATTTTTTCTCGTGCTTAAGAATATATACAATCGTTTGGCAACCGAGATTATAAATCTTTAACATGTTTGTTAGAGGATTTTCAACAAGATCATCAGATATAAAAACAAACACACTGTAGACATAAACAAGAAGAAAATCCTTGAAAACTGACAATAAATTTTCCTTAATGTATAAAACTGTGGCGCGTTTATTGTCGATCATGACTTAAAAAATAAGGTAAAGGTACACTTATCTTGCGTTTCTGTTATACTTAAGTTATACAAACTCCATCAAAGGAAATTGAATTTCGGCCGATAAACACGTATACATCAGATAGTCTCGTACTTTATCCTTTTTCTAGACCCCAACTACACACATATGTAAGGGTCTGTATTAGAATCACTTTTCGCGTGGGCTCGTCCGTCGCCGCATTTCATGGCTAAGGCTTGTCCACCCCCATAAGAAACTCTATGTCGCTGTTGTGCTAGCTCAAGGTTAAGATGACTGTCAAACGTCAGACAATGCACGTATCTTCTTAATCGAGCACTTTTATTTTTTTGTTCAAATGTTCAAATCAACTCGATAATCTGTAGAGCCCATTCTGACAAATGATTATGGTTAAACTCATTATTATTTACACACTGCCTCAAAGACTTCCAAACTCTTTCCACCGATAATTTGCAAAGGTTATTGTTAGAAATTCTCATAATTAACGTGAGTTACTGATTGTTTACCTTAAACAAAATGATGAATTGAAAACAATTATGTCAAAATCTTAAGTCATTATTACTTTTTCCAGTGCACTAATTATTTACATCTAGATAGGCGTTATATCAATTTATGGACGTTACTCAAAACTAACCTCTGTTACGCCACATACAGGTCTCGACGAAAATAACTCCTTTTGCTCTGTAATGCAAATAAATCTCTGTAAACTGTAAACTTTATGAACAAACAAATAAAGCAAAGTCATATCAATCATTATGTCCATTGTCATCAATATCATCATCATAAAACTTATCATCAAGTACATCATCATCATCATCAATCATCATCATCATCATCATCAACGCAATCATCAACATTATCATCATTATCATCATTTTCATTGTTGTTATCATTATTTTGAAAATAAAAAAATTCCGTACCTCAGTCATTATCAAAATTGCTTCATCATCAAATCATCATCATCTTATCGACATCACTGAAAAATAATGACATTGTTTATCATAAAAAAACAACACAGCCTCAAACGTTTTCGTAATAAAATCCATGAATACCTATATTTTCATCACAATCGTCTTCATCTCCATTTTCATCCCCTCCATAGTCCTCATTATACAAAAATAATCATAACGCCAATACATGTCAAAATCTAGTTATCATCACTTTCATCGTCATCAGCATAAAAATCATGAAAATAATCTACATTCACACATGTCAGAAATAATAAAATCATAACGTGTATCATCATCGTCATCATAATCAACAACAACAAATCATCATAAAAACATATTACCGCAGTCAATATTAGATAATAATCATCACCTCCGTTATCACTACGATCACCAGTTTTCCAGTCATCAAAATGATGATTATCATCGCATACATCATCGCAATCTCCATCATTATCATTATTGCCTTTATTACATGAAGTGCAATATCCATTATTCTGTATTTTTTATGTAAAGAAGGGGATCATTTTTTTTTGTTTAAAAGATAGATATATTTTTCAGATTTATATCGAAACACTTAAAATAAATGTGATTATTTTGATTTGCTGAAACTCCTTGTATGAGATAAAAATGTTGGTTTTATATGTATTCTGAAATGATGATGAATGATAATGAAGTAATGTAATGATGATTTTATAATGATGATGATAATGTAATGGTGATTATTGTCATGAAATAGAACTGATGTATCGATAGTAATGATGATGATGATGATGATGATGATGTATTTATGATGTTGTATTAATCCTGCTGCTGATGCTTATGATGTACGAATGATGATGATGTTTGCTCAAAGCCTTATAATAAGATAGAACTTTTCTTTTTTCTGTATTCTGAAATAAAAATGAATGACGATCTATTCATGATTATGTTATAATGATACAAATGTAGTGGTGATGATGATGATGATTGTTATGATGATGATGATGCTGATGCGCTGCTGCTGCTGCTGCTGCTGCTTATGATGATGATGATGATTATATTGACATTGTACTGGTAATAATGATGCACTTATGATGGTGACGAGTATGGTGTTAACGATGTTGATGATGCACTGATGATTATGAGGATAAATGTATTGATGCTTATGATATGTGTTAAACATGAAAAATAACCAACACACACGTATGACAAAAAAAGTGCATGTAAATACTCGGTATAAATGGAGAATCTTGACGTAAACAGACTCTCTATATTTGTTACAATTGAAGTAAGGTGTACACAGTTGTACAGAAGGCTTATCGTATTCGTTGCGGACTACATGCGGCTTCACAAAGCTGTTACTGATGTTCAGCGCACACAGTAATTAATGGTCGTACATGTGCCTTATAGATAGCTTTGTATAAGCCTCTCTTGTTTTAGGAAATTAAATCTCTGGCATCAATGTAAAAGACAAGAATAAAGATCAACAAGGCAAAGGCAACGTTCACAGAACACAGCCCCCGACACACCAGAGTAGGGGCACCCAGAAGGCACCAAACCAAAACCTGGATTAGGCATAAGGGCGATGAAATGAGAGGGACATGTAATGTGTGAAATAATATAATTTAAAACAGGCACATATGGGAATTATAGGGATAAGGGCTGTTAGGGTGAAAAGGAGAGGGATTAAAAATGGGAGGGTATGTGAGAAAATACCTACTGTAAACAACAATCCAACAAGGCACACATCACAAAACATGTAAACATTCAAAAACAAGTAACAACACAGACATGAAAAACACGTGAAGGAACACAAAGGGGTATCGCCTTGGAAAGGTAAGTGGTAGTTAAACCACTGGGGAGTTAAAACCGATTTTAGGCTCGCCAAACCCCACTCTTAGCTCCAATATGTTTCTGAATGACATGAAGTGTAAATAAAATTAATCCCCGCCAAGTGAAATCCTAACAATGGTCATGGTTACATAAGACGAAATAAATAGAACACAAAATTAAGTAAATATGTAGAACAAATAACAGCCTAATGATCATTACCAAAGCACTCGATGCCTTAAAGGAAGGCAGAGCAACAAGAAAATCACCTACAAGGGCCATAGGAAGCAATAGGGAAGACAAACAATAAGATAATTCATTCCTAAAGGGCTTTAAGAATTGTCCATTAAAAAGTCACCCACTTAGTCCGTCAGTTGTAATTAAAAGAGAAAAGCGTATCGTCCAACTGTAAAAGGGTTTAACACCAAGCATTCGGTATGCCTTAAAATAATTGGATCATAACCTCTTTTAATAAAACGTTTGATAATTTTAGTGAATACGGCAGAAATATTACTATGACCCATGATCTTACGAAGCTTGTAAACCACATCTCCATAGAAATCAGGTTTGCTAATACCTTGTCGTAAAAGAGTTTTCAGATTACGATTAAATTTTAAAACTAAATCTGATTTACAATGGTAAAACTTCGTATAATATTAACGCAATTTATGATAGCGATAACCTTGTTAAAGAAGTTTGTTAGTAATAAATAAATTGCGTTCATTAAAATAATCAACACGACAGCTCGCCCTAGCAAATCTAATCAATCGAGAAATATATACACCGAATGAGGTAGCATGAGGCACATCTCCATCTAAATGTGAATACATGTGGTTAACAATATTAAAACCAAAATCATCTCTTTTATCGTAGATTTTAGTTACGATAATAGTACAGTTAATGATAGAAATGTGTAAATCTAAAAAAATTGTAATAACGTCTGAAGAGTTAGTTTTATTCAATTTAAGTTCACTAGGATATATTTTAGAAACCAACTGATCAAAATAAGGATTATTCATGTTAATGATATCATCTAGGTAGCGGGAAGTGTTGTTAAATGCATATATTATATCCTGATGTGAAGTAGGGGAAAGACATAACATAAAATCCCTCACATAGCAGTAAAGAAATAGATCAGCTAACAGGCGTGCACAATTAGTACCTATTGGAATGCCTATTATCTGTTTGAAAACTGTATTACCAAACCTGATCTCAAAAAAACGAGAGCGCTTTACAAACTTCGTCACAGGTCCACATTGTATATTGTTTAATGATACCATTTGTAAATAAAGCCTTCTTTGAATTGCAAGCAAGAAACGTCACATTTTCTCTTGCAAATGTTGTTTGAATTAAAGATAATTATTTATCAATTATCATTTATAAGATTATGTAACAATGTTGTATATAGGATAGAGAAATCGAAGGTACTTACAGATGATATTTGATAATTCTTTACTTTAAACTTATCTAAAATTTCAGTTGAATTTTTAACAGATCAAAAAATGTGTTTGCCCGTATTTTCATAAACTGTTTCACAGTATCTAATTGCATGTGCTTTGATGGCAGTAAGGCAAGAAGTCAATAAAATAGAAAGATTACTGTAAGTACAAGATGTAGAATTAGCATTGAAGCAGCCTTTATATGTATGTTTATGTAATTTTTGAATCCAGTACATGATAGGAAGTTCAAGCTCTGTCTCATCAACTAGTACTTTAAAGTTAGAAAAACTAGAAATATGACTGTTCACAATTTCAAATATTATTATTCAATGTAAAGTCAAACGTGAAAACATGTTTATTTACGACAGTTTGCAAAATTATCACATTTACCACGACCTTTTAGGTGGGTAAACACATGAACCATTCGTTAAAAGCCATATTTGGAAATAAATATCGACGTGCAAGATTAACTTGTTTATCAAAATGATTTGCAAATATTTAAATTACTTTTACCCTGCGAGAATGTTGGATACTTACTCGGCGGGTTATCAAACACTTCAACACTGATAATAAATATCTTTTGTGTTAAATTACACCTTTAAAATCGTTCTATTTTGATACACTAGAAAAAAGTATAAGACCAAGGTACACTTATCTTTTTGAAAAGAAATTTTTAAACTTTTATCCATCCAAAGTCAGTCAAAATGTGTATAGTGTGTTTTTCCCCATTTTCAAATCTCAGTTGTACTATTTAAATCGTTGTGCTATGGCTTGTTATAATGGAATAGGTTCTACAATAAAATATAAATAAAATGACAAGATAATAGAATTTTATCCGATATATTTTTTCAAATGATATAGCCTTTTTTTATTAATTTTATCAACAATTTTTCAATACATTTAAAAGCAAAGTGGTGTTATTTTTTATATTTTCTAAAACGCTGATGAGTTGCAACATATTTTAAAAAGATGTTGACTAAACCTTCCTTTAGAAAAAGTTTCTTAATTGGTTATGACAAAATTAAATAGTTAGTATCACAAAAGATTGTGTGTTTTTGTGAAGAAAAAAAAAAGAGAATTAACAATTAAAAACAAACAATATTCGTGATCACCTTTATTTCTACATTGATGCTACTTTGCTAAATTTTTAAGAGTCAAAACTTATTATTGAAAAGGATATGTCGTTAAAACATTACCTTAGAGAAACTATCAAGTGGTTATATTATTTAAAGGGGAATTATAAACCGTATAATGTGTATGTTCATGACGTTAAAAGAAAACAAGCAAGTCGTTATTGGATAGTTAGAGTCAATATCAAACAAATCAATAGTTGAAGTTCCAATTATTAGGCTTACCGTGCATGATCCGAGAAAAAATGACAGTAATAGTAAAACAAAGGAAAACAAGTTGTCCACCAAGTTTGATTTGTTAACGGACCTTTGCTAACTGTCAAAGACTTTATACCCGGACAGAAAACAAACCACTGTACTTACATTTTAAACGTTTTTTACATTCAAAAACGAAGTGTCATACTTCCGCTAGAACACACATTTTTTACAATATTCGTCAGGACACTTTTTGTAAATAGTCCAGAGGGGAATAAATTTAGATATCTTCAAAAATGTAGCAAAGGTTAGGCACATATGAGTTTATTTCAACAGAAGTGGCTTCTCTACAGATACTTGTCTGATTCACCTTACAGACTTTATCAGGTATCAAAACGATAAAGGTAATGTTGTTGGTATGGTGCTGCTGGATTTGCAGAAAGCGTTTGATATAGTCGACCATGCCATTCTTTTAATGAAACTGCAAGCATTAGGTCTTAGTATTGACGTTCTAAATTGGTTCAAATTATATTTATCAGATAGCAGCAGATTGTAGATGTCTCTGGTACGTATTCGTATTCCAAAATACATGTGGTGTTCAACAGGGCTCAATCCTTGGACCCCTTCTCTTTTTAATTTATGTAAATGGTATGTCAGCTGTGGTCAAAAATAAATTGCTTTTATATGCTGATGATTCTGGTATCCTTGTATCAGGTTAAAAATTATCTGTTGTTGAAAAGGCGTTGACAGATGATATGGAATTGGTCAGCCAATGATAAGTGGACAATAAATTGTCATTGCACTTGGGTAAAACAGAGTCAATTTTATTTGGGTCCTGGCAAAAGCTAAGGTCACAATCTAACCTGCATATAACCTGTTCTGGTACATCCATTGAATAAACTTCATCTATCAAGTGTACCTTGGGATTACTATAGACCAAATCTGTCATTTTGCTCTATGGCCGAGTCTGTTTTTAAGAAGGCCAACTCTCGGTTAAAATTTCTTTACCACAAGAAAGAGTTTCTTACTCAGCATACAAAGAAACTTTTGGTTATGTATCTTATTCTGTGTCACAATTATTGCGCATGCTCTATTTGGTATAATAGCTTGATACTGTCTTTAAAAGATAAGTTACAAACTTGTCAAAATAAAATAATGAGATTTGTACTTGACTTAGATTCCAGAGACCATATTGACTCATCCCACTTTAAATCCCTTAGCTGGTCTATTTAGGTGCAAATAGTATATGCATGTAAAATATAGTGATACAGATTGATAATAAAAAGCAACATGATAATATATCTTGATTGTTATGATCTGCTTTAGGAGTCCCAAACCATGTTCAATATGTTAAGCTGTCTTTGCTGCTTTTCTATAGTAGCTGATGAATATTTATTGTGCCATAAAGAAGTGCTTGAAAAAAAATGGAAAGGAAATTTCTAAAACCATATATCATTTGACCATTATGCTGTTTTATTCACAATTAACTCCAAACCACCCTTTTCTTAAGAACATATTCATTGTACAACACATACTGGCAAATTAATCAATCTAAACTAATGTCAACAATACCGTTAGTAATTGTAATTAATAAAGTATAATTAAAGTGCTATTCGACACATGTTCACATAACAAAGCTTTCTTTTGGTGACTTATTTATATATTATAAAAATCGGCATCATGAAAATATATGACAAATGAAAATTTGTCTGTTTCCTTCGTAAACATTCACAATTCTAGTTGATGTATATTCTGATTATATCAAATTAAGTATTTTTGGATTTTGTTTTTAACATTAAACATGTTATCTTTAGCTTTTTAAAATTGTATTCGTACCCGAGCATTGACGGTAACAAAATTCATCTCGGCAAGCATGATGCGATTTGTATTCAGCAAAAACCGAGACAGACATACTTTCGGCAGCACTGATGGTAAAGATGATGATGATGATATTAAAATGATGATGATATATAATTTCAGTATTTGGCATTCTTACACGGCAATCAAATGTAAAATTCTAGCTATAAACTTTTGGCTTGCAGCCACGGCTGCAAGCCACTTCATCTGGAAAACTTGTTCCGGTTAGGTGGTTTCCTGCTTACATCTGTTGGTGCATGATTGAACGGGAAACCAGCTGCAATCGTGCCAATCGCAACTTTTCGGCCTTTTCCGTCAGTCTTCGGATTAATGATAATAGCCGATGCAATCGTGACAATTCGGGCGATTCCGTCATACTGCGGAGTAATATTACGGAAATCTAAGCTATTTTAGTTACTTCGGTAATCCCATTTTGTGTATATAAATAGGATTTCTATTTTTACTTGATTTATCGGTTTAAACCGTAATAAATTATAAACGAAATTGTTTTGTTTCATTTGTTTTTCAAGACGCAAAAGTTAGTTTCTTTTATAATTGTTTTTTTTTTGTCTGTATTAGTTTTATACAATAGAGAATGGTGACTGTAGTAATTATTCCGTCTTCAAAGGGTGGTCCTGCTTACCAAATCACGCATGATCGAGTTATATTTAGATCTACTGAACGCAGTGAGGTAATCTAAAAATAGCCCATGCATATCATTAACCTTGCCACGTATCAAAGTTGATACATTCTTATTAATTGGTACCACGTAACGAAGTATTTTAGTGCATTTACTTGTCTATAAAGCAAAGGAATGATTTCGCTGCGAAAAAGGGGAAATGAGATGTGCACACTTGTTTTCCTTCAGTATCACGTTAATATTTTTACGATTGATCATTTTCTTTATTAGTTTTATACAATAGAGAATAGATCTAAATCGTGTTGACAAAAAAAATATTCGGTTTTCCAAAAAAAAAAAAAAAAAAAAAAACTAAATAAACCCTTTATGATATACAAATACCGTAATTCAAAACAAAAATGTGATAATAAATTGAAATCCAAAAAAGAACAATTTTAAAGGGCTGGGATGAAGGCACAACTGTGCAAGCCTTTCCTTTTAAAAGGAAACTTTATTCTTGCTTATTGTTTTGAAAAAAGAAATCGTTCGGGTGGAGAATATTTGCCGAGCGGGCGGGAATGAGAATCTTGGAATTTATCTTATGTGCCTTATATCTCAGTGAAAATATACTTTTATCTAGATAAACACTAATTTATATCTCAGTGACCACATACTTATATCTCGATGAACACATACTTCTATCTTGGTGAACACAAAGTTATATCTCAGTGAACATATACTTATAACTCATTGAACATATACTTATATCTCGATGAACACATACATATATCTAAGTGAACACATAACGAGTTTCTCGGTCAACACATAATTATATCTAGGCAAACACATACTTATATCTTGGTGAACACATACATATATCTCCTTGGACACATACTTATACCTCAGTGAACACATACTCACATTTCAGTGAACACAAACTTATATCTTAGTAAACACATACTTATATCTCAGTGGACACATACTTATATCTCAGTGAACACATACTTATATCTCAGTAAACACAAACCTATATCTCGCTGAACATATACTTATATCTCAGTGGACACATACTTATATCTCTGTAAACATTTACTCATATCTCAGTGAACACAAACTTATATCTTGGTAAATATACAGCATAACTACACTTTTTATGGTAGTAACTCTTCTTTGTAAATCAATATACTTTTAATGTTGCAATTTCAGCAACAAATCTGTTCAAATTGTAAATCATGATAAAATATGCATGTGACATTATCTGTTTTAAAAAATTTTAATATTATAGTAAACAAATTGTTTTAGAATACTACATAATTGATAACTTTACAGTTACAATACTTTGTGAACATTTTTTTCAATATTCTTTACATCATATTTGTGTAGACGTAGACAGGTTTATTACAGTAATACATCATTAAAGGACTATAATTTTAAACAGGAGTTATTAAATAGTATACAATTCAAGGGTTTCAAATTGTAAACAAGTCTAGAGTTATTAAAAAGTTCTGTAAAAAAGCCGTTCACACATAGTATAAGCGCGGTATAGACACCGCACAATATCCGTACAAGCACCGTTGATAACCACGGCCTTCATTTTGGCGTTTCTTTTACGTTTTCTCAACCCTCCTGTTGCGTTGTGGGATATGTAACTGAGTTGCTACCACTTCCTTACTGCAACCCGACTGCACTTTTACCAGAACGTCGGCCGGCAGCGTTTTTTTAAGCATGCTCAAAATGCACCCTGTCAGTCAGCATTCTATGCGATGCCACAAGGATGCTAGGGCTATGTTTATGATCTTTGCGCTCACCTCAGCTTTCTGGATTTTCTCTGGATGCCGTGTGAACGCATCACTAGTGTGACAGAGGTTTAATTACAGATGATTTTTAAACACATAACACACAGAGTGGCAACTATCTTTCTCCATCAGTAAAGGTAGAAAGTAGTTATATGACATATACTGTGTTGGTTACAACCAAATCATCTTTGTACATATATACATTATATCTTTTATATAGTACATTTGATAAGTCTTCTGCTTTTTTTTCTTCAAAGATAAAAGAAGTCATGTGTCATTTATTGTATTTGGTCATGCGTCATTTAATACAAAATGACCAGCATCTGAAGGTTATAATAGTCCATATACAGTTCCAACTACACACAGTTATTTATACATGATATGTTGAAATCAATAACATAATTGATTTTTCAATTTCTAATATACTGCTCTCGTAATTGGTATTCTTTAAATATTATGTTACTTAATTAACAAATATTTGTAATCAATTTGTTCATATAACAAGTGTGACCATGTTAAACTAGGAAAATACTGTAGACCTCAATAGATAGCAAGATTATTATGTACAAACACAACTTAAATCTTAAATGTACAAGCAAATCTTAATGTGTGAAAGCTAGTAATTCTTTGATTCATAAACCGTAATACTATGTTTGTTTGTTTGTTTCATTTTTCGCCTTTCTCCAACAGTATTTCAGTCATATAGGCAGGTAGTTTCCTAACCATCGTTCCTGGAGAGTTGCACCAGTACTTGACTACCTTCCTCCGCGCTAAACTACCAAAGCATCTCCCGGGGATCGAACCCATGCCAGAGAGGCCTAAACACTAGATTTACAGTATTGAACATGTTCTTTTTTTGTTATCCTTTGTGCGCAGAACACCCACGGTGACAATTGACAGATTTCCAAATTATCACCTGATAATGTGAGCGACGAATAAAATTCCGGAACAATTCGGACTAAAACGTAAACATATTGTTTGAAGAGAGTCGGACTAAAGTCTTCAGGACTGAAGCCAAATCTATGGGATGTCCCAATCCCAAATTACTCAACGCCTCGTGGAATATTATAATGTTTTAACAGTTGTGTACTTGTTCAACAGAATTCAGTATTGTACACAGCCAGGTTTAACCTCATATAAGTGTTTGAAATTATTTTTTGTCCAATAGATCATTGCAGTATTTCAAATGAATCGTAACACATTTACTTTGGTGAATCAGCAAACTGTTAATCATTCTAGTAAATTGACTGTTTATAAAAAATAATTAGAAACACTAAGCCGGTTAAAATTTACTAGTACCTATTTACAAAATTAAATTGGTCGCGCGATTTTAACCTATAAATGTACTTATCATACCCCTCCATTTGTGCAAACACAGCTTTCTTTAATAGATATGCTGTTTATTTAAACAAACCTTTTAAACATTTTATACTCCGTTCATATAACAAAATAAATCACATCATTTAAATGTATTACTGTACAGTTATAAATGTTACATATAATAACAATGACATAAGTTTACACCTGTAATTTGTACTATGCATGTTTAATTACCAGAAACAACTGTCAAAACATGATACATGTCCAGCCAAGTTAAAACTTTAAATCATTTATATATACAAATATAGCCCAGGGACAATTAAAAATAATTACTTGTTTCCTTAATATCTGAATGATTGGACACTCAAAATGAACCTCAAGTCAGTTTTTTTATATGTTTATATACTATGGCTATTATCCACTCAACACTTGTACAGTATAGAGATTTAAAACACAAGAGTAAAAAGCATTTAAAAATAGAAATTACCAATTTTAAGGGTCCTCACCCTAAAATCTATGACTAATTATGAGAATCCTCGCCCTAATATCTATAACTAATTATGAGGATCCTCAACCAAATATCTATAACACATTTTGAGGATCCTCACCCTAATTTCTATAACTAATTATGAGGATCCTCGCCCTAATATCTGTAAATAATTATGAGGATCCTTGCCCTAATATCTTTAACTTATTATGAGGGTCCTCGTCCTAATATCTATAACTGATTATGAGGATCCTCACCCTAATATCTATAACTAATTATGAGGATCCTCACCTTAATATATATAACTAATTATGAGGATCCTCACCCTAATATCTATAACTAATTATAAGGATCCTCACCTTAATATCTTTAACTAATTATGAGGTTCCTCACCCTAATATCTATAAATAATTATGAGGATCCTCACCTTAATATCTATAACAAATTATGAGGATCCTCACCCATATATCTATAACTAATTATGATGATCCTTGCCCAAATATATATAACTAATTATGAGGGTCCTCGTCCTAATATCTATAACTAATTATAAGGATCCTCACCCTAATATCTATAACTAATGAGGATCCTGGCCCTAATATCTATAACTAATTATGAGGATCCTTACCCTAATATCTATAACTAATTATGAGGATCCTCACCCTAATATCTTTAACTAATTATGAGGATCCTCCCCCTAATATCTATAACTAATTATGAGGATCCTTACCCTAATATCTATAACTAATTATGAGGATCCTCACCCTTAAATCTATAACTTATTATGAGGATCCTCATCCTTATATCTATAACTGATTATAAGGATCCTCACCCTAATATCTATAATTAATGAGGATCCTCACCCTAATATCTTTAACTAATTATGGGGATCCTGGCCCTAATATCTATAACTAATTATGAGGATCCTGGCCCTTAAATCTTTAACTAATTATGAGGATCCTCACCCTAATATCTATGACTAATTATGAGGATCCTCACCCATATATCTATAACTAATTATGAGGATCCTCCCCCTAATATCTATAACTAATTATGAGGATCCTTACCCTAATATCTATAACTAATTATGAGGATCCTCACCCTTAAATCTATAACTTATTATGAGGATCCTCACCCTTATATCTATAACTGATTATGAGAATCATCGCCCTAATATCTATAACTAATTATGAGGATCCTCGCCCTAATATCTATAACTAATTATGAGAATCCTCGCCCTAATATCTATAACTAATTATGAGAAACCTCGCCCTAATATCTATAACTAATTATGAGAATCCTAACCCTAATATCTATAACTAATTATGAGAATCCTCGCCCTAATATCTATAACTAATTATGAGAAACCTCGCCCTAATATCTATAACTAATTATGAGAATCCTTGCCCTAATATCTAACATATGAACAAAATATTTTTATCTAAGAAAAACTGAACACAATGTATAAATAAAATTTATGTGAAATCCTGAACATATACTACAAACTCTATAAATAAATGTAAAAGATAAATTCTGTAAATAAGTTATGATCATTCATGCCTTATTAAGCTTAATTAATTTATTATATATATTGCTTTCCAATAAAAAATCAATGGTATATGTTTACATATTCGAACTTCTCGTAATCACAAAGTTAATGGCAGAGAAGGGAAATTAAGCTAAATGTATTCACTTTTTTATGGCTTGCTCTCTTCTCCCCAAATCCC